>NC_081759.1:18262123-18566290 GCF_963082965.1 Carassius carassius | reverse complement strand
CAAGGTGCTGAAAGCATTCTTTAGAAATGTTGGCCCATATTGATATGATAGCATCTTGCAGTTGATGGAGATTTGTGGGATGCACATCCAGGGCACAAAGCTCCCGTTCCACCACATCCCAAAGATGCTCTATTGGGTTGAGATCTGGTGAGTGTGGGGGCCATTTTAGTACAGTGAACTCATTGTCATGTTCAAGAAACCAAGTTGAAATGATTCGAGCTTTGTGACATGGTGCATTATCCTGCTGGAAGTAGCCATCAGAGGATGGGTACAAAGTGGTCATAAAGGGATGGACATGGTCAGAAACAATGCTCAGGTAGGCCGTGGCATTTAAACGATACCCAATTGGCACTAAGGGGCCTAAAGTGTGCCAAGAAACATCCCCCACACCATTACACCACGACCACCAGCCTGCACAGTGGTAACAAGGCATGATGGATCCATGTTCTCATTCTGTTTACGCCAAATTCTGACTCTACCATCTGAATGTCTCAACAGAAATCCAGACTCATCAGACCAGGCAACATTTTTCCAGTCTTCAACTGTCCAATTTTGGTGAGCTCGTGCAAATTGTAGCCTCTTTTTCCTATTTGTAGTGGAGATGAGTGGTACCCGGTGGGGTCTATTGCTGTTGTAGCCCATCCGCCTCAAGGTTGTGCGTGTTGTGGCTTCACAAATGCTTTGCTGCATACCTCGGTTGTAACGAGTGGTTATTTCAGTCAAAGTTGCTCTTCTATCAGCTTGAATCAGTCGGTCCATTCTCCTCTGACTTCTAGCATCAACAAGGTTTTTTGCCCACAGGACTGACGCAAACTGGATGTTTTTCCCTTTTCATATCATTCTTTGTAAACCCTAGAAATAGTAGTGCTTGAAAATCCCAGTAACTGAGCAGATTGTGATATATTCAGACCGGCCCGTCTGGCACCAACAACCATGCCACACTCAAAATTGCTTAAATCACATTTCTTTCCCATTCTGACATTCAGTTTGGAGTTCAGGAGATTGTCTTGACCAGGACCACACCCCTAAATGCATTGAAGCAACCGCCATGTGATTGGTTGATTAGATAATTGCATTAATGAGAAATTGAACAGGTGTTCCTAATAATCCTTTAGGTGAGTGTATATAGGAGCCTGATAAAAAGTCATTTTAGATTAAAATTTAAAATGGCACTTAGAGACTTTTACATCTGAACTCTTCATATATGAACATAATTTATATACAATGTACCTGTACTGTATACAAAATCAATTCCAATATGTCCAAAATGTTTTGTAAGTGTCTAGATGGCAGCTTTGGTATCAGTACTGAAAAAGCCAAATCAATGGTCCAATAATGTAAAGTACTAACAGTAAAGTCATGTAGACTAAGAATTTGAATCACATCAAAGGTCAGTGCTGATCGGAAAACTTTATAAATTTCAAGTTTTGCTCAAGTTGCACTAAATATTACATACAGGTCAGATTAAAACAAGTGTCACAGCCCCTATTTTGGCTGGTCTTTTCTGGAAACACTAATGAAGAATTCTGTAAATTAGTGCTGGTGGAAAGAATGCAGATGTCAGAGTAAATGAAAACAGTGTAACATAAATGAAAGTCTACCGCTGCCTTAAAGTTGCCATAGAATGCAAAAATCACTTAAATTTTATTTATTTTATTTTATCTGTTTGAACACAGTTGTGTGGCACAGTGTGTGAAAACAACCAGCCTATAATGGTAAAAACCCACCCACTCATTATTTTATATTCCAATAATTCATAAACAGTCTCTCCACACTAGCAGTTTCAGGTTTCTCACTACTATGACGACATAGTTGGTGAAAGTCCTGCCCATTTGTGACTCTCTCTGCCCTATTAGCATATACACAGCCCTGAGTGAGAAGCTGTGGTCCGTCATTACTGTTCTCTGCTGTTGCTGTGCCAAAGAGCCATTAAAAGTGTCATGTGTTGGGATGCACCAATGAACATAGCAGTCTCCATAGACCGCTGAGGACACGGTGGTTAACTTTCATTTTCAAAGGAAATGTCATTTACTTTGTGCTAACACCAGACTCGACTGCCTCACAAACGAGGGTCAGTTCAATACCAATGCTTCGTGCACAAACGTCCAGACTCTAGACAAAGTAAGCATCACGCATTATATTTTGTTTTTCAAAATAGCTTCTTGGCTCTCTGTAAGGCTAATGTTGCTAAAGCTACCATTGTCTACCATTGCCTACATGTGCTACCAGAATGATCGTGAATAGGAATGTGGAAGTAAAAAATTGCATTTGGAAGAAATGTGAGGTCAGTAACATGGTCACCACCAGTTAACCATAACAATGATATGCTTGCGAGCATGAGCTCTTGAAGCTCAACCAGGGTTCCCAGGTTATCACAACAAGCCACCCGCATTCTGGTGGGATTAAATACGCATTTTTGGTGGGAATCTCCAGGTAAAATTAGCATTTTAGGGGCTAAATATCACGTTATTGGGGTCGCTTCAACCCATGGGAAAACCACAGACTTGGCAACACTGAGCTCCGCACTCATCTGAAAAGGGAGGCGGGAGCAGCAGCTCATTTTCTTTAAAGGGAACAAAGTCTTCTGGACTTAAAGGCTCTCGTCCAGAGAGGAAACCTGCTGCATGTGAGGGGTCTCTGGGCCTACAGAACCAGGAATGACTTCAGGGTGGCCTTGACCCTCAAGCACACACAGAGTGGCTTATTTTATCAATATTAGAAGCAGTGGGTGGCAGTGCTCAAGTTGCAGTCTCCCTTTCTCTGCGTTTATTTAGCAGGAAGTAATCTAGCCGAGATGCTCTTTGAACCTAAACTGCCTCATCAGAACAACAAGTGAGAGAGTAAACAATCACAAACCTGTGCGTATTTGTGGACATGTGATCATAATCCAGTCCAAAAGTAAGAATCAAATGTCATCTCATCACACAGTCCAGAAGCACTTTGAATAAACTAGCACCTTTAAGGACCTTTTATATATGATTCTACGCTGCTCAATGCATTTAAGTCAATGGGCCCTATTTTAACGATTTAAGCGCATGGTCTAAAGCGCAGGTCGCAGGTGCACTTAGGGTGTGTCCGAATCCACTTTTGCTAGTTTAATGATGGAAAAATGGTTGGCTCGCCTGGCGCATAGTCTATAATTGTTGTCCCATTCTCTTACTGAGTACTGGGTGTGTTTTGGGCATAATGTGCAATAAATTAATCAGAGTCTCATCTCCCGTTCCCTTTAGGAGACAGTTGCGCTCACGCCATGGCGGATTCGCTATTTACACGGCGGAATTTGCAAGCACAAAGACTGAATGTTTCTTCAGAGAGGAAACTGCTCATGCGTGCGGAATTAGGTAGTCTAATTATGAATATATGCAGTGACTATCCATTATGACATGTAGCCATTTTTATATTTATGTAGCCTACAAAATATTAATCTTTTGCATTGTAATCCTTTAATTTTCAATATTTAGAATGTCTGTGTGCTGCTGCGCATCCCTGAGTGTGTAATTAGCAGAGTGTTCACTTGTTGTTCAGACCAGCATGCCCATGGGCGCACAAATGGATGCAAATGCATTTGCTATTTAAACAACATGGTGCAGGACATGAAAATTATAACTGTATCAGGCTGAAACTAGCGGAAAACACTTGCACACCTGGCATCACTTTGCATAAGGTGTATAATAGGTCCCAATAAAGTGACGTTATGCACATTTTGGTCTTTTTTATGATGTCTTTTAGGAGTACAAGAAGGATATCTGCCATTCTGGAATGAATTTATAAGCCTTTTATATTCCAAATCAATTGTTAAATTTGAATTTGAGTTCTTGAATTGAAACAAAATCCTGAATTTGAATGTAATTTTATATTCCAAGTTCATTCTTGATTTTGAATCTAGCTTTACTGAGGTAAAAAGCAGGTTGTGGAATTAACATTCAACTTTTAAATATTTTGAATTAAATTATTAAAATAAATTGAAATAAAAAAAAAAAAATAATAAAAAATAAATAAAGTTCGTCAAGACAAACTTTGATAGATTAACTGAACTTTGTTTGAAGTTTGAAAGTTTTACAGGTTTTAGCCAAAAATGCAATTAATTCCAGCTTCCTATGTGGTTAGCTAATTCAGCTAATGAATTAAAAGATTTAGTTCTTGAAATTCTGAATTTTGTCCTTGAAGTACAAAGCAACAAGAACTGTTTAAAACATGAAGGGATCTTGAAAGCCACATATTTCATATTATTGTTGGTTCCTCAGTTCCTAATCTAATTTAAATTCACCAACAGCACCTTGAAACACTAACGTTTCGTGAACCCACGTTCAACCGCTCTTTTTCTGATGTATCAAAGCAATTGCCAGGACTTTTTTTCTGTTCTAAGTTCAAACATGTTTAAGCATTTCCACTTCTTCTTGCAACATCAACCTTCCACAACACTATTTGCAATGCCTTTCATGTGGAGGTCAAAGCGGCGCTTGATGCTTAAACCCTGATGTGAGTCACGTGAAGGGGCCTTAACGCTCTCACTTCACCAATGAGCACAAAACAGCAGCCGGCCATCATTTAATTACTGTTTCCCTCCATCTGAGAGCTCTCAATGTCAGACTGTTTCTGTCATAATGGAGACAAATGCTCCTTACAGCCCTGATTTGTCAGCTCAAACTGCTGGTGTCCAGAGGAAAGAGGGTATTTGTGAGTGTGTATATGGGGTTCATGGGGGGTGTATTTGAGGGTATGTGGCAGGGGTTACATTCCTCCACCAGCTGCTCCTTATTTTACCTCATTTGTGGCATCTTAAATTTCGTAGCAGGAGGGATGTTGTGGGGTTCAGTGCAAGTACAGAGGGGGTCTTTCTATGTGTGTCACATACAAGACACAGTAAACACAACTACTATGTACTTACACCAAAAGTCAAGCTCAAGAACCCTGGGCCAGATACGACCTGCTAGCAGCACTCTTTATACATACTCGAAAAACTGATATTTATATATGAACTCAAATGATGCTTCAAATCCAGTGTGATTTGTGCTTCCACAGATCAAGTTACATGAATTATTTTACATAATATTTAACTATTTCTCTCCTGATTCAGATGCTATGAATTGTTCAGTGGAGAAAGTAATACTATGGACAGGACTGTTTTGAAGATTAAAAAAATGGATGGATGTATTAGAACCACATTGATTTAAACTTCACAAGATGTTAATTGGTGGACTATGGATTGCTTGTGGATTATTGTGATGTAAGGGTGCAGGATATACATCGGTCGATGATTAATGCGCATCTCGTCAGTAAAGCCAGTTCTCTAATCAGCGGTAAATTCCATCAGGTGCGTGATTTCACATAGAGCAGCTGTTACTACACGGAGCCGTTGTTAACTGACAAGCTTCAAGCTTGAAGTGTCTAATTTTAAATGAACAAATTCAAATCGAAAACGAATATTCTCTGATTATGTAATCTGCATGAAACTAAAGTGAGGTACAGTCTTTCCCATATCTGAGCTCATTATATGCAGTCACCTGCGAGCAAACACCCTTATCTAGATACAAAAATAGATTAAAAAAATAAAGATTGTCCAATTTTTATCGTTTTTGAAAGAAGTTCTGCTATGAGGAATTTACTTCAGAAGAACAGCAAGATCTGACTGCTTTATTCAGCAGAGAAGATCATTTATGTAATTCATTCTTACCTACATTAGTTAACGTGTTATTTTTTTACCTAAACCTGTATGGATTTTACTAGTCGGGCTTTTCCTGAACATTTTGCCAAACTGAAATGTATTGTTGAACTTTTCTTAAGCTTTTTTGTTATTCAGATATGTTGTTTTTCAGAGTATTTATATTTGTTAACCAAAGTTTTATAAAAATGTTTAAGTATTACAGTTGTTTTAAAGCTAAAAGGCTAAACTATTCTATGTTTGACTGAAATTGAAAGAATAAAGAGTTTAATTCAATTAATATTTATAGGGATTTTAAGATGTAGCATAATTAGCCATTTGAATAATTAAGTTACGTATTGAGTAACTAAGTTACTTTTCAGAGTAATTAGTAATTTAAATACAATATTGATGATGTATTTAGTAATTAATTACTTTTTGAAAAGTAATTACCTGGCACTGAAGTGAAATTGAATAAATTCACTTCTTTTCAAAAGAAGAGTGACATAAGCAGCAGTTGTGAGTGGGGTGGCCAACCCTAGCCCCGCGCCTGCGTTAACTGCGTTAAATATTTTGAATGTGTTAAAGAAGACTGTGTTAACGTGCTAATTTTGACACCACTAATATATTTATTTATATACAGTTTTTATATATATTTATTTAGATTTATATCAACTCCACGTCTCTGGTGGTTGTTGGTCCACAGCCGTGGTAAAAATCTGCCACCGTCACAGCCCTAAATGCAATAATATTTCTGAACCTATCACCAATCACCCATAATTCACCAGGAGAGGTGTGCATTATGTGTACAGCAGCAGCACTTATAGGAGTGTTGCCCTTTTGATAGTGACCGACTCCAGCTCTGCTGACTGGGGTTGCATGTGGGAGGTGATGGACAGATGGCTTTAATGTCATCCAAATTGAAACATGTCAGGGTCCTCACAAAAATAAACAGCCAAGTCCTGAAACGCGGCTCTGGCCAGAAGTAAATAAAAGCAGCATCTACATGGCACGGGTTATCAGTGGAGTAAAACCACATTGTAAACTATATTTCTGAAAAAAAAATATTTGGATTTCCATGTGATGGAAAGAGAAATTGAGGAACAAAGAAACTGCGGTAGTGAGTACTGAGTACAAAGGAATTTAACTGGAATTTGAAGGGAAAGAAACAAGGTATAATCAGTACTGTTTTACTGCAGTTCTTCTAAATGTAACTTTCTGGACATCTGAACAATAATTATGATCAACAAAATTGATATCACAGACACATTTTACCCTACTCTCCTCTACTGTAAGTTCTTATTCAGTATTTGCATTTGATCCCTCCATCTATAGTTGAAGCTACGAAGCACTGAATCAAAGAGCAGAGTGCTGTTTGTCTCTTACCATCTTTGTTGCTGGTGACAGGGATGTTGTGGACAGTTCGGAGTTTGAAGCAGGAGCCGGTCAACACTTGTAGCTCTACTGAACTCAACACACAGGTCTGCGGGTCTGAAACACACACACACACACACACACACAGTGAGCTCTACACATCAAGGTTATTATCACTAATTAAAACCATTAAAACCATTTAAATAAAGCTGCAACAAAAAAAATAAAATATAAACATAATGTGAAAAACCACATGAAATAGAAATAAAATAAATTAAATCTAAATAAATTAATAGTGAGAGTTTACTATAATATTAGGACATACATACTGAATATAACTTAATATATGAATATATATATTATAAATAAAACCATCTTGCTGCCCTTTTTTAAAGTTTGCTGAGGCCCCCTAGTGGACCTTGGAGAGCAGTACAGGAGAGGTAGCTGGGCCAAATCAGAAATGAAGGATAGTGTCATTTTGTACTGATGATGTGATATTGTATTGTAATAATAAACCGATGTTTTAATAGAACAAGTCATCTTACCTTTCTTCTGCAGTTTCTGAATGCTCTCCCTCCATTCTGACCTCTCATAATCTGAGGACAGCAGGAACAGGTAGCTCTGGAGAGAGAGGGAGAGAGAGAGAGAGAGAGAGAGAGAGAAAGCGAGCTCAACAAAAACAATAGCTCCCTCTACTGGAATGCCATAAACAGCAGAAACATTTTATTTAACTGCAAAATATTTAATGTAACATCCAGTCTAGCAAGATATCTGAGAGATCATGTCAAATAAACATCAAACTAGCCTCCCACAAGGACTAGTGCAGTAAATCAGATGCTTGTGCGATGCGGTACCTTGCCGTGTTTGTTGTGGATGCGGAATGGGATGGTGGGAGAGTGTAAAAGCAGACACGACTCCTGCTCATTCATCTTCTTCCTGAGACGATCCACATTACGACTCTGAGCCTTCTGTGCTTTCTGTTCACACACAAATCAATCTGATATTAGAGCTTTAAAAATGTGCTTACAGTCAAAATATGCCCGAGACATCTGTCATCATGTGTTTCTCAGATACTAACACACACACAGCAGCCAGCATGAGTGTAATCAGTAATCTGCATTTCAATCAGAGCAACTTCCTGCTCTCATTAGCCCTCTCTTTCCTTCTCATTCTCTCTTATTACTCTCAGAACGGAGTTAATGAAGAAACCAAGAGCTCCACAGAGCAAAATTGCAAATTGAAATGATTTCTACACCAACGTACAACAGTGTCCAAAAGTCTGAAAATATTTCTTTTCCATGGTTTTCCATATCAGGACATAATAAAATATTCATCTGGTCCTTGGCAAGTCTTAGAATTGGGAAAGTAAAACCTCAGATGGACAGCAACACATGACATATCACACAGTGTCATAATTTATTTAACAAAAACTAGGCCTAAATGAAATGTAACAGTCAAGGGTGACAAACTGAGGAGACACAGACATAGATATATATGTGTGTGTGTGTGTGTGTGTGTGTGTGTGTGTGTGTGTGTGTGTGTGTGTGTGTGTGTGTGTGTGTGTGTATGTGTGAAATCACTTATGCATGCCAATGTTGCATATATTTATATATATAATATATAAAATAAGTAGTAAAAGTTAAGATAATATTTTAAAACAATCAAATTGTGAAACAGAATTAAAAATATATATAATTTATTTGTGTGATGTCATCGCTGACTTTTCAGCATCATTATGCCAGTGTTTCACTGTCACATGATCCTTCAGAAATCATTCTAATATGCTGATTTGATGATGAAGAAGCATTGCTCATTATTATCGAATACCTCATATTTTTGTGAAAACCATGATTTTAAAACAGTACAAAATGTTTGTTTGTGAAGAATTCAAAGTAAACTGTGTCTTAATGTTTGTGTGTCTGTGAGAGTTTACACGGTCCTCCTCTCATTGTGTGTATGAGCTTTCCTGGAAATGATGTTATCAGGCCTCCACAGCTAATTAAAGAGTCCAGAGCCCCGCTGCTCAGTCCGTTAGTGTGTGTGTCAATGTTATATTATGACGTGACACAATGGAATGGGCTACATGACTGTGGTGCAGTAATCGCTCTGAACAGAAGAAACTCCCAGAAGAGACACCCTGACAATCCCAGGAGCGAGTGCTTTCAGAGGGGAACATGTCAGCTAGGATAAACAAACCCACTCTTACAGTGAAGTCACCCACATTACTGAAGCTGAGAGCTGGGGTGTCACCTTTCCTCTGCGTGTGAGGTGCTGCCTCGCTGTCCTGTGCTGACCTCAGCTGAACAATGAAAGTGGGCGGTCTGAGATACTGTGACCTGCTTCAGCAATGCCAAACATCAGTAAACAAACCACAAAATCCACTTTCTCCCTTATCTACAAAACTATTCTTCAGAGTCTGGCATTACTTGAGATTAATAAAGACTGATAATTAAGTGAAGAATCTCATAGTTCTTTGTAGTAGAAAGAGGCTCTTTAGATTTTTTAAATGATCTTTATACTAAGAAAAAAAAAGCAATGCTGTCTGAAAGCTTCGTTGGGATACCAAGAATGGTTATTCAATGGCATCATTGCGAGAAAAATAAATTAAAAATAAAAACAGACAAAAACATACCCAAATCATTACTTATTTCACTTTAATGATGATTTGATTTGTTTCTTTTCATTGCCATTAAAGTGAAATAACTGGAACATAAACAAACATATAGGAGCCTGAGAAAAATGTGTGTGTGTGTGTATCAGTAAAGATTTTTTTATGTTTTTTTAAATGTTTTTCCTATGCTCATCAAGGCTGCATCTCTTTGATCATAAACACACCAAAAAAAAAAAAAAAGTTACTTTGTGAAATATTATTTAAATTAAAAAAAAAAATCTATTTTAATATAGTTTAAAATATTA
Organism: Carassius carassius; assembly: GCF_963082965.1. Classification (NCBI taxonomy): domain Eukaryota; kingdom Metazoa; phylum Chordata; class Actinopteri; order Cypriniformes; family Cyprinidae; genus Carassius; species Carassius carassius. The sequence goes on along the minus strand of NC_081759.1, from coordinate 18,556,359 downwards.
TTTATTAATGTGAAGCAAAGCTGAATTATTAGCATCATTACTCCAGTCTTTAGTGTCACATGATCCTTCAGAAATCATTCTAATATGCTGATTTATAACCAGTGTTGGAAACAGCTGTGCTGCTTAATAATTTTTTGGGGACCTGTGATACTTTTTCAGGATTCTTTGATACATAAAAAGTTAAAAAGAACAGTATTTATTTAAAACATAAAGTTTATATATATATATATATATATATATATATATATATATATATATATATAAAATGAATGTAAGAGAAACTGTACCTTCTCTTTCTGGATATCGCTCTTGATGGAGGAGATCTTGATCTTCATCTCCTCGATCTCATGTTCAGGGAGCGTCTGGACGTGAGGGAGAGAATCCGAGTCATCCAGAGTCTGGAAGCTCAGATCAGCCAGAGGGATGTACCATTTACATTCATACTGCTGATGTCTCCTGAAAAACAGATCAAGCAATGTTTAAATGTCAAATAGGAGCATATTTTAAATTGGCAACCATAGTAAATTTATATATTAAGTATATCACTTGAGTGCATTGTGTATAATTTGCTTCTGCTCACATACACATAAACACATGCCTCGTGATGTCTTTCTCTTCCTGTCCTGACAGGAAATGCCTATGTGGAGACTGATGTAACTAATTAATCGAAGCACTTTCTATTGTTTAAACACAAACATTCGCGCACACACGCTTCGGGTATCAGAATGTGTTTCCGCAGACAAAATTCTTGATAATGCGCTCTTATTATGAAATGATTATGATGCCCAGCATGGCTTTGCAGCAAAATATAATCTGCTCATCATCATGTATAACAACCAATTGAAAACATCTTCTGCCTAATTCAAAAAAAAAAAAAAGCTTTAGTTACAGAAACACAGAGCTGCATCAGGATAACAGCAGCTGTCAATCAATATCATGGTGTCTCTGGCACTGTAACTGCAACAACAACAGAGTGACAAATGAGGTCGCGCCTTTGTAAATCAAAAGACTTTATCTACTGGCACCAAACATACAGCGGCCTGTAGAGAGAATGTGAGTTTGTGTGTGAGTGTCCATGTTCATACCCAACTGCGGTCTTTTTCATCTTGGCACAGAGCAAAAGGTCTGTGAAGAGGAAGACATGACGGAGTTTACGCGTCCCCTCCGACACCTCCACCAGGAAGCCATCCTTCACTAGCTGACGAACCTGCCAGAGACACGAAACACCCAGCGTTACTTCCTGTGGACTCATCAGAGCAGAAGCACACAGAACATGAGGGATGACAAAGGTCATTCATCACTGACACTGTACAGCTTGATCATAAACAGTGGTGACACTCAAACATCAAATATTTATTTTAAATAATTGTGATGAAGAAAAGTGAGATTATGTTAACACATAAATACAGTTGATCCACTCATACTCCTATGTGGAGCTCATGAGCTCATCAAACAGTCACAGATAAAGGTTGGGAATAACGTTGAATAAATAACGTTGTGCCAATAATGTGGCTAACACTCAAAGCAGGTGGCTTACAATGCTTACAAATCTTATGGTGGCCGAGAGAGCAGCTTAAGAAAACACATGCAAATAGAAAAACACCAGCAAATCAAGAAAACATCTTCATCAGTTTGACAGCAGGTACTGAAAATGATAACAACTAGGGCTGGAAAAATAAATCGATGCATCGCAAATCGAGAAATGATTCAGCATCGATTCTGAGATTTTCCGACTGCATCGTGATTCTTTCTTGAATCGATTCTGAGATTAGTTTTAAACAGCAGATGGCACTGCATGCTTTAGAAACACCCGTACTCTGCTCGTTTCCAAAATTTTACAGACACTTGAACCTAAAATAATCATTCATAAAATTCGAAAAGGTTGAAGCGAATTACAAAGGTGTTCACAGTGGGCTGTTTACATTAATCTTGTATCATAAAAGCATTCTAAGATGAAGTGAAATTACATGACTCTTTAGCACTCTTCTTCATGAGCATTTGAGTGTGCGGATAAAAACTCGATTAGAGCGCCATCTGCTGTTAAAATATAAGCTCATAATCGATTCCAGAGGAATCGCGGTCCACGTATCGATTCCTGATTGATTTATCCTCCGAGCCCTACTAACAATGCAAACAAATAAAGAAACGCGCTGCAAATGCTCACAACACAACCAAATAAAGAATTTCTTTGTTTGGTTGTGTTGTGACTATTTGCATCGCGTTTCTTTATTTGAATTTGTTGTGAGTATTTGCAGCGCGTGTGTTGTCATTCAATCTATATCTTTTTTTCCCATAAATGACTACACCCCTTCTGAACAAATACAGAATATATATTTCCGTTACGATCACTAATACAATTAATTAAACGATGGAAAAACTGAAAGGTAATAATCATATACTTCATAAAAGAAGAGAAATATATGTAATTGACATCTGTAAAATAAGTAAATTAACCAGTTTTGTTTAAATTAAGGCTTGCGGAAATGAGTACACCCTAGATTTAATTCAACAAATATATAATATTCTAGTATTTTGTGTGTCCTCCATAATTTTAAATACACTGCTCTGATCTTTCTTTGCACAAAATGTACAAGTTCATGAAAAATGGTCACATCTGTCCTGTTTAACTCCTGGAGGAGAACCTCCTTAAATGCCCTGGTCTTAAATGGTGAGTGTTTCTCAACTCATCTCTACAGAATCCCCCAAAGGTGCCCAAGAGTGTTAAGTTTGGGAGAATGTACTGTATACAGTCATTGTCATGTTGAAAACATGCCCAACAATGCAGGAGAATGAGGAGAAGGTAGCATCTTCTGTTTCAGGTTTTGAATTACATCACACAGTGGTATGTGAGTTCATGACACTATTGATAAAGCACAAAACGCACCCCTGAATGATTGCAGCTCATAATTGATTAATCTGTTGATTGTTTATTTGATTAATTCAATAGTCAGGTAACAGAAAAGAAAATGTGATTCTTTTAATAAATTGAGACTCAACTGAGGTGGTCTTGGACTGATGGTTTTGCTGTAGGTAAAAGTGCATCTGGTGCAGTGGGAACGAATGCAACATAAAGGCCACAAACTGAAACTAAGTACACATACCAGGTGCCAAATTTAAAAGCTATTAATAAAGTAGGTGTGAAAACACTCTTATAAAAGGACTGACACCTCAACTGTCTTAGAAATGCCTCATTCTATAATTTTGCATACACAGCAGAGAACTGATTTTGTAAAATTCAGTATATTGTATCATCTTTCTCTGTTGGTAGAGACACACAGAGTCACACACCTCTCCCTTCGGTGTGGTCACGGCAGTCCTGCGCGGGTCGATCTCTTCATTGATGCTGGACAGGAAGTTCTGGGATATTCTCAGAGCATCCTGAAGCAGAGGGAAGTCTGGGTGATCCTTAGGAGTGTGTTTCAACAAGTCCTGAAAAACAGATAACATATCTGAGATTTACAGTATGTTTATTCTTTAAGTGACAATCCAACTATTAATAAATAAAAAGAAATAAGATAAACCTACACTACAGTTTATTTAAAAAAAAAAATCTTATGCTCACTAAGGCTAAATGTGTTTGAAATATATGTCAGATTTCTATTTGAATAGGTTTGATTTTTTTTAAGATTCCTCTCATGCAGGTTTTACCAGTTTTAATGATATATATCTGGATTTTGAATATCCTTGAGATTCATGAAGAAAAGTGGTTTTGACATGTTGTTACTGGTATAGCATATGTTGATCTTTACACAGTAGAGTTTGATAGTTGGAGTGCCTCTTTATGGCAAAGATCACACTTAATTACGGATTACAGGTCAACATCTGGACAAGGCCAAAATGTCATCACAGAAAATAAGCAAATAATTAACATGCAAAGAAAATCTTTCAAGTTAACAAATCAAGTGTTTTATTAATGACAGTGCCAAATCTCTATTGAATTAATTAACTTGGTTAAATTATAAGACTCATATTGTACAAATAGAGTACAAACATAACAGCATGTGAATTTGTCTTAGTAAAGGTGACCTTACAGTTTTAAACCTGACGACATGCAATCAATAGACGTATACATTTTTAAAGAGAGAAACTCACATGCAAGACTAGAGTGCTGCGAGTCACGCGGTCAATAGGCTTGTAGAGGAGAGCTGCAAAAACAAACATTAAAGGATTATTGATAGAGTCATCATAAGTCATGAAATAACCTTTTATACAGTAAGATTTATAAGATCTCAACTAAAAAAAACACTCATACTTCCAATCATACAAATGCTCCAAACAAACCCAAAGAGAAAAAATAAATGAAGAAACACCCTTCCCCAAACTCTATTACACAGCTGACTGAGCAGCCAGTCACTACAGATAATAGCATCATCTCTTCACAAACATGAGCATCCAGGACAAATGAATGCAAACACTGAGAGGAGATTCAGTTTATGTCTTTAGTTCTACTCTCTGTAAATCCACACACTCTCAATAAGCTGACAGATTGAGAGAGAAGGAAACGCATATCTGTCAGCTCACAGTATCATGCCCTCCCTCTAGCCACATCTGTGATTCTGAACATTGCAGTGGGATATGAATACCTCATACCATACACCCATGTCCAAGCTTCTGCTATTCTGTTCCATTTATCCAACTCATTAGATTCAACACAATGTGATTCGATGCAATATGATCGTTTTAACAATAACTTATTTGTTAGAATTAAATAAACAAAAAAATTATATTGAAAGTACATTGAAGATTTGAAAATAACTTTAAATAAATTACATTCAATTGCTGCATTTTATTAATTAGTTTATTTTCATAAAGATGCAGTGGTAACCTCAGTGAAAGTGACGTGACATACAGCCAAGTATGATGACCCATACTCAGAATTCGTGCTCTGCATTTAACCCATCCAAAGTGCACACACACAGCAGTGAACACACACACACTGTGAACACACACACACTGTGAACACACACCCAGAGCAGTGGGCAGCCATTTATGCTCATTTCATTTTATTAGAAGTAGGCCAACAGTGCCCCCAACAGAATTAAAACTCCTTACTGAATGGGCTTTAGGACCCGGGGGAGGCTGCCACTGCATGTGCTACTCTATCACACACCGGAACGCATTCTGTACATGCATTCTCAGTTTAAATGCGGTGATCCAAAACAGTGAATCTAATCACCATTAGTCAAAACTTTGCTTCAAAAATGAGCCACACTGCTGACTTGATTTAATCGCTAGCACACCCTGAGCACTTGTGAGTTAATGTATTCCTCTTATCGGCAAGACATATAGGCTTCATTTTTCATATCAGGCCAATGCCGATATTTAAATTTAAAGCCATTATTGACCGATTGCAATACTGGTACAATAGTATTGTGCATCCCTAAAAACAAATCATAAATTAAGTGTCTTCTGACTTCTAACCCCCAACAGGCCTGTTTCATAAAACAAGTTTACCAAGTAAGCCAGGCTTATTTCAGTTAGTCTGACTCAATGTCAAATGATTTGGTTTCATAAAGCAAATTTAACATACAGTAGATCAAGCTCAGTCAGTGTGACAAATTGTGCTGGGAAACTAACCTGGTCCGGGGCAGGCTAACTGTTTTTTATTTTTATGTGGAAGTTTTCACGTGAAAATAACTTGTTTTTACTCACTTCATAACGTCAGCCCAGTGTTTGAAATAAACCCTTCTGCGAGATGATGTGGCTTCTACACAGAATAAGGCACGCAACATATTTCATAGTATTCTAAGCAGTGATAAAGGCGATTAGCATTGCATTATTGATATATTTCATTATAATGAGAATTATAGTAAGAAGAACTCAGATAAACCATATATTGCTGTAGTCGTGTGTTTATTAGTCACATTGAATCAATGAAAGCATTTATATCTTCTGTTTATTCAGCAACCGCTGCAGGGATTTCCTGGGTTTCTTTTGTGGGGCATACTTGGAGGTCCATATTTGCAATTTCGATTTCATTTTGGTTTATCGTGCAGCCCTAAATGCAACATTATCTTTGTAAATATATATGGCTGTTAGATTTTATTTAAAGAGACAGTTCACCCAAAAATTATTTAATTATTTACTCAAGTTATTCCAAACCTGTGTGAATTTCTTTCCTGTGTTGAACACAAAAGAAGATATTTTAAAGAATGTTGGTAACCATGTTAATAGTATTTTTTTCCACAGACTGAGTTTTCATTTTTGGGTGAGCTAACGGTTTAATAGTTAAAATGGTGAATGTTATTCATCCTGAACTGAAGCTGTATCTCCCACTCGAGCAGCATTTCTGCAGCATTATCCACTAAAACAAGGAACAAAATTCATCAGTGTAGTAAAAGTACCATTTTAAACACCCGTTTAAATAAGAGTTCACACCAACAGATGATAACATTCTGCGTCCTAACATATAAATGCACAAGCTCTTTTAAAGTCATCTTTAAAAAATCATTCCAAAAGTGATTCTGCTTCCGCTTGCAACTTATCAAAATTAGACTACTGTCTTCCAAGAAGTACCAGGTACACACAAGGAGCACTGCTACATACAATTTCCAAAAGTGCACTGACACACACAGTCTTGTGAGCAATGATCAGGAAAGAGCTTTGTCTATCATTTCTTTGACAGTACTAGTGGAAGAATCCTGCACGTTCACATCTTCATTGTCTGACAGGGTTACGACAGGTCCTATGGTGATCCTGCTGTCTTTCACTTTAATGGACAATGATTCCCAGCAGTCCCTTCTTACTCATGCTCAATTCATTCAATTACAGTATCACATCACAACAGAGCAGAGCTCTCTGACAGGGCATATTTCCCACGAGCCTCTGCAAGGCTGATGGATTACAGTAGAGAGAGAGAGTAGAAAGAAAGGTTTGAGGAGCAGAACAGAGAAGTGAGCTAAACTAGTACAGCATCATTTATCAATTAAGATATAAAAGCAGTAATCAGTCTGGTCTCTCTCATGCCAGTGTTCATTTGCACTAGCCTTCAAATGGCATTATCCAGGGTTCTAAATTAACTTTTTTGATCACCAGCCAATGTGAATTTCCACTAGCCATTTTTTGTTTTTTTTGGTAAAAATAACAAATTACGAGTGCCACTGAATGCATTTGATCATTTTATTAACATTGTTGGCATGAAAAACACATATTAAGTACAATGCATACAACAAAATATACACTGACTCAAATTTTAAATTATTAGTTCCCACCACGAAATTGCTTGTTTTGTCTCATCTTTCTTATTAAATCTTTGTATTCCACCTCATACTACACTTGATAGAGAATCACTTAAGACACTTTGCTGTAGACCCATTCCACATAATAATATTCATTAAAACTGTATGTTAACACGTAGGAGCTTGCTGCATGAATCTGTGAGTACGGTTTACAAATCCATGGGAACGGATTGCGAAAGTGTGTGCACGGATTATGAATTCGTGGATACAGATTCAAAAACCAAGGGTGCGGTTTACAAAATCTGAGCGCACGGATTGGAAATTCGTGGGCACGGTTTGTTAAACCGAAGGAACAGTTTATGAATTTGTGAGTACGGTTTATAAACTGAGGGGACGGATTGCAAAACCGTCGCCACGGATTGATTGTTTTTTCTCCTACAGGTGACGTGCGGGGCTCCGTAATATCCTCATCCCCTGCCTCGTTCCTCTTTTCGCCCCCAGAAATCTGTCCCAACCACCGCCGCATTTAGTTTAATCTTAATTTTTTTCTTTAATAGCTAACTCCCTCCTCTTTCAATCTATGTTCCCTGCTCTGGCTCCATTCGTTCTTCTTCCTTGTGTTTTCTGATGGACGCTCTATTCGTTTCCATGTTTTTTCGCGCTGGTTTAACTGCAAACTGCGTGCAGCCAATGGGCATATGAAACGTCATCACGTAGCTTTACAGCACAGTGTTCATGGGAAATGTAGGAAGTGCTGCCAGGGGGATAAATGACCGAGAACAGAGCCTCATGCCATGGATCACCAGCCAAACTGGCTAGTAAGTTTTAATTAACACCCACCAAAATTAATTTTAACCCGCATTTGGCAGGTTGGCGGGTGTTAATTTAGAACCCTGGCTTTATCAGCATTTTGTATGTTGGATTTGGTGCAAAATATGTGTCATTTTGCTTGTCTGTGCAAAACATGTCAGCACAATGTTGGGGTGGTTGGAATGGTGCTGCGGTTGTTACATCTTCTGACTGAGTGCAAGCATTTTGCATTTTCCTGGGTGGTTTTTAGAAATATGCTAGTGTGTTATTTGTGGTTGCTAGAACACTGCTAGGTGGTTGCTATGGCATACAGTGTTAAGGATGGGCGCTAGGAAGTTGCTAAGATGTTCTTTGTGGTCACTATGGTGTTGTTGGTTGGTCGCTAGGACATTGATAGTCAGTTGCTATGAGTTATGGTGTTCTGTTTGGTCACTAGGTATTTGCTAGGGTGTTCTTTGTGGTTGTTACATCATGCTAGTCGGTTGCTAGGGCATTGCTAGGTCCTTGCTATGAGTTATGGTGTTCTGTTTGGTCACTAGGTAGTTGCTAGGGTGTTCTTTGTGGTTGTTGCATCGTGCTAGTCGGTTGCTAGGGCATTGCTAGGTCCTTGCTATGAGTTATGGTGTTCTGTTTGGTCACTAGGTAGTTGCTAGGTAGTCGATATATTGTCCAGCCCTAGTGGTTACTATGGGATATGCTGTTCAGGATTGTTGTCCTGGTGCTTGTTAGGCAGATGCTACAGTGTTCTTTGTGGTTGCTACAGTCTTGTTAAGTGGGTGCAAGGGTTGTGATGAGAGTTTTACTAAATGAATGGTTACTGTAAGTGTTTTAATTGCATTGGTGCTAGGCAGTTTCTATTCTAGTCCCTACTCAGTGGACTTTAGCTCATTCTACCTCACAAATCCTAACCAATCCCAGCTGATTGGATCTGGAAGGGAACCAATCAGGTCTTCATTTCCCAAAAGCATTGGCACCAGTGCTCTCTATGAGCTACTCAGACTAACAATGCTTTTGAGAGATGCAGCCCAGGACAGTCGCTTTAGATTGTGACATCCAATCACAACCTTGAAGCACATCTCAGCACAGACACTTGCATACTAATTTGAGTTCAAGATGCCCTTCACACAGTCAGTCTCAGAATAAACCCCTCTCGATCAATATAACTACTGATTTCCCATACATTCATCCTGCTGGACTGAGAGGAAAAGGACCAGAGTAATATGAGAGAATATGAGAGAAATAGAGCAGCGGGTGATGGAGTGATTACAGTAGGTACTGTAGACATCTGTACTATGTTTTTGTATTTGTGTCTTTGTATTGGGAGTTGTCAAGGTCAAATGGGACAGCATTGTGTGATTAATCATCAAATTTGGTCACTTTCAATCTCTGTCTATAATAGATGGATCACACACTTACGGTATATACATTTTACAAGGACTTTCCATAAAGGCAGCAATGACAATAATTCACATTTACAGTATTATATGCATTAAAATACACTGTTTAAAGTATAAACAAGCAGAATGGAGGGGAGCATCTCTTTAACAAAGAATACAGTTTAAATTCATATGCATCTGAAAACACTTTTAGGTGAGCTTCTGAGTCAGATCTCAACCTTTGAACCCTTTCCATATTTCCTAAATCCACCCACACTGAGTTGAGTGAGTTTAGTATCATTGGGAGATGAAATAATCTAAATGTCACTTTTATGAGTCTAACTAGCTTTGGAAGAGGAAAACAAATATTGCAAAAATTGCAGTGGGCTGACACTGCCTGAATCATGCTCACATAAGACAAATATTAGTCAGTTCTTATGCTTTGCTAAATACAAAAAAAAGTGTTTGAAGAATTCTGTCACATCAGCTAGGATCTGAAAGAGAAGAACTGAGATCTAGTATTGGATGGGACATACTGTACTCTGAGATATGATTGGACAAAGCAGGTTTCTCTCAGTGGCAGAAGACATTACAGGCAGGGGTGAAAATCTCATCTAAATGTTGGGGGGGACAATAAACATAACATTTCTTACGAGCAAGTTTTGAAGGGGACACCAATAAAATAGGCAAAATTGTACTTAAGGATATGTGTACAGAGAGGAAAGCCTTACTATTGCATGGAGACCGTTCCATTATCATCCTTCTCAAAGTTTCTTTCTGGTTCAATGAAAAAGCTGACTAAATTGACCAAAACATTCTTCAAAACAATTTTTTTTTGCAATGTTTTTGAAGTTGTTTACACAATCAAGCCACCAAAATACAATGGAATTTGAACTTAACTTCAACTTTTATTTATTTATATAGCACATTTAATAGCAAAGTTGTTGCTTCACAGTTATAATTAAAACATGCATATTTATAAACATTTGCCATGCCTAGCAAAATGAAGGCATACACACTCTTAGACATACACCCCCACACAACTGTATAGTGAGATCGGTATAGACGTGAAAGTGAGGGGGGGGGGGGGACAAAAAATAATAATTTATTACATCAATGACTGATTTGTTCCAAAAGTGGATTCACTCAGTTAGGAAACACCTCCTCAGTGTGTTTCTCAAAATAAGTGCTGTTACTGCTGTAGCTTAGTTTTCAATTTTTTCGTTGGTGAAATAGGGCTAAAACAGGCAATATGGTGCCTAAAATGCACTTAATATTAACTTCTTGTTTATTCAATTTTTATAAAAATCTAAATCACATTTATTATGCTAATATCTGGAGAACAACTGCACTCTATGATGTTATATTAGATTAACTATATTAAATAGTTCGGTTTGTTATCATTTTTGTTTGACAGGAAGCTGTTAATTTCTGTTAGATCGTTGGCTGGCTGGTTGTTCATCATTTCTAAATGGATTTAAATCTGCAAGCCTGTTTAAGGTTGTGTTTACAAGTAAGCATACTTGTACTTTGATAACTGCATTATTTAAAGTTAAAGAAAAATCAGGAGTTATCTTGTGGTGCTCATAATATACAGTAGCCTAGGCTACCCGGGCTGGGTAACGTTATGTGCGAATTTTGATTAATAATATGTTCTGTGATAATAAATAAATAAAAACGCCATGTGGAATAGCCTATTGCTGACTGTCTTTCCTGTTATTGTTATCCTGCAGTGTTAATTTAGTCGGATGACTGACGTTATTCATTGTCGGGAGTCACGACTTCTAGGTGCATTTAAAGGGGCCGGGGGCTGTGTCTGTCATGTGTGAGCCGCTGCAAACGGCTTTTAATTTTTGGTAACGCATGAGTACTCTAACGCGTTACTTTTATGAATAGGTAACGCTGTATCATAACTGATTACTTTTAATTGATGGTAACATTGTAACCTAACTAACTACTTTCCAAAGTAACTATACCCAACACTGGTGATCATACAGTAATAGCAAGCTGATTTGGGCTGATTTGCACTCAAACAGATGGTAATCATGCAGATACATTCACATTCAACATAAAACACACTCTCATATATATAAAAACTGTCTAAAATTAAAAGAAAGAAAGGAAAATGCGATCGCTGTAAGTTCTGCCTCCATCAGCATCAGGTGCGTCAGAGCGCGTCACCAGCTCTCAGGAGAGAGCGCCAAATTCAAATAAACTATCTTCCGCCTATTTTTCATTCATTCTTTTTTCCGGTGGATCGCCTCATTCTGTTTGTGACACTGTACGCTGCAAAACCATGCCGTGTTTTTACTACCAAGACGCAGTTTCCGACCGTGAGTTACTCCATAACGGACGCAAACAATTCTGTCGCTGAAGAAATGAAATGTAAACAAAGGAATTATGATCCATATTACAACGTTATTGCTTCGTTGGACTAAACGTGCTTCATGAGATGTCGTTCAGTGGACCCTTACCTTCCTAACTAAACCGGGATTTACAGCTGTGGATGTGTTTATGACTCGTTATTACGACGGATCTGGTATGTACTAGTGATGGGAAGTTCGATTCTTTTCCGCGAACCGGTTCCTTTCAGACGGTTCGATTCAATAAACCGGTTGAAAAAAACGGTTCACCGGTTCTTTTACGCTCGACGTAATGACGTCATTGGCGATGACGTTATGGCGTCACGTCTATCAAACATTCAAATATATAAAATCAGTAATCATAACTTTAGTCAGTTAAAAACCTCATAATCATGAAAAGTTTATAATTAAGTTTTGCAACAACGCACCCAAATACAGTAACAGCAATAATGTGCATATGAGGATTTAAGTCTTGAAGATATAAAGTAAATAAATTAGGTGTCATCAGCGCAGAAACCACTATACATAAACCATTGCGATGTATTTGTTATTAAATGAACTTACTTCGCCAGATTGCCCCTTCATTCAAGCCCTCGGTTTACCCGCGCTCATAACATTAGCACAGAATCAGTTCAGAATCAAATACCAAAAGAATCAGTTCGGTTCTGTGAGTCAGTCGGCTTCACGCTGAATCAGGGATGGGACGGTATCAAAATTTAATATCACGATTATAGTGACTAAAATTACCACGATTATCAATATTATCACGGTTTTGTTGAAACGAGATGAAAGTGTTCAAAAATAGTTGATGCTCACACTGAAAACATTTCAGCAAGTTTTATATTTAATAATCAACAAACAACTAATAAAACAAGCAACTCTATGCACTTAATTTAAAGAAAGATTAAATTCTGTGGCATTTCCTTCCTTACAATGAAAAGTGTAGAAGCATAGAAAAGTCACTGACTTTCGCCATTCCTTCTCGAAAAAAAACAAAAAAACATTGTGCGCTGCGCTTGCGTCAGACTGTTGCTGGCTGGACATGATTTAATAGCGAGTTATTAAAACCGCGATAATCAAACACGGTTTTAATGATAATTCATTTTTAAACGATATTACTAACCTTCAGCACATTTTATCACGGTTATCGATAAAACCGGTTATCGTCCCATCCCTACGCTGAATCACGCATGCGCAGTATCATCAGCTCTCCTCTGTTCTCAAAACGGACACGTCCGAAAGAAACGGTTTTGGTTCAGTGTACTGATGACCCGAAAACCGATGCAACCGGTTCTTGACTCGAGAACGAGAAACACTCTAACCGGCACGTGCTGCAGTTCATAGCCTAATCAGCGGCTCTACTCGTGTTCATGTTCTGTTTACTACAAACTCAATTTGTGAATGTGTCATCATTAGCTATAAATACAGTACACATATTTCATAAATCATCCCTTATTCCTATTAAACAGAGTCTTTAGAGTTCTTAATTATTGTCAAACTTCCCTGAAACCCCCTCTGGCCTATTCATAATCTACAATATACAGATTAGAAACATTCATCTTAAAAAAATAAATAATAATAATAATAATAAAAATGTATATAGATATTTTATCACACTTTCCGAAATACTTTACACGCATGCGCAGTAGCATCAGTTCATCGGTTCTCAAATCGGACGCGTCCGAAAGAAACGGTTTTCGTTGAGTGTACTGGTGATCCGAAAACCGCTGCAACCGGTTCTTGACTCGAGAACGAGAATCAGCTCATCGGTTCTCAAATCGGACGCGTCCGACAGAAACGATTCTCAGTTCAGTGTACTGGTGATCCGAACACCAATGCAACCGGCTCTTGACTCGAGAACGAGAACTGCTCCAGCAGAGGGCGTGTTCGTTCGTCATCTGGCTCGGCTCGGTGTTCATCTTCAGTTCGGTCTACACAGCAGTTCAGTCAGTGTACTGTTTGAGTAAATGAATTACTCCGGGATATTGGTTTATTCTGACTCAGAGGGAGTGTCAGTCAAATCTTAAGTAATTTGTGGATTAATGCTTATTGGAGACGTGAACCGTTTCAAACGATTCAGTTCGATTTGGTGAATTGGTTCAACCAGTTCACTAAGAAGAGCCGGTTAAATTGAACGATTCGTTCACGAATCGGCCATCACTAGTATGTACAGCGTTTTCATTGCTTATTTTTTTTGTGTGTACTGCTTACACAAATGTAGCAAATACAGTCTTTATAAGCTTTCCATTGAAAAACAGCGATCTGTCGTCGATGCTTGAGGCTTAGATCTTTATAATGATACATAGTTTGTCAAGATTAAATTTTTCCTGTTTCATTTAATCTATTCATAATCACTGACACGTGTGAGTGGAGAGGCTTTGAGGACGAGGGCGTTCTGGTGCAGGTTAACAGGTTAAAATGCCTTTTTGGTGGCTTTTAGTCAGAAACCATAAAGAAAATATATTCAATATCGATACTCATTATAAATACTTGGTAAATTATCAGCCCAGCCGCTCCGGGAGAAACCATAGACTGTATAAAAACAGGTTCAAACTACTAGCACGTAATTTACGTCTCTATGATGGTTGGTTGATATTCCAGAAGGGAGGCTAGCCTCCTCTATGATGTTACTTTTCTCAGCACTCCTCAGCGCTGAAAGTGAACACTCGATGCTGATTGGTTCACCTGGCCTCCCCCTCCCCTTCCCCTTCTCTTTTACTTAGCGGTGTAATTACATCAGCAGATTCGCCACATTCGTGATAGAAAAGCGGAGCTTTCATGTAATGGTATTACCACTGTGAAATTACAAACAAAATTATATACATTCTGAGACATGAACTGAAATGAATAGTGAATTTTATTAAAATGAAATCGTCCTTATTTTCAACAAAAAATTTGGGGGAAAACTGTGCCTCCCCTGCCTCACCCGACGAGCCGCCACTGAAACCGACTAAATCAGTGAACGCGGGAAAATATAAATGCGCACCCGCAAAAGACTTGTATATGGGTGTGTGTAAGATGTTATTAAATAAGCTAGGTAAACGCCTGTATAAAACAAAGGTAAATGTTAAAATCGCTAACAGCGCAGACTACATCGGTGACAAAAGTAAATTGGTACGCAATAATATTTTTGGACACGATTTATTAATGACTCAGCATAATCTATATTAAAGAGAAAATAATCGCGTCATCCGATGTTTAATGTGAATTAAGTAAGCTTGACTTATGGAGTTCCACAACTACCGAAACACGTTGTTTTCTTGCACCGGACTGTGTGTGTGTGTCGGTGGTGGTGGTGAGGTAAAACGGGAGCAGGCAGTAGACCAAACCAATGTGAGGCAAAGCAGGGAGAACTCGAGATGTTTAAAACTTTTTTTGTTGTTGCTCCGTTTGCATTTGTATTGTTTTACTACTTACACAATTAGTTTAACTATATATCATTATATTATTTAAAATACACATATTTCAATTATATTTCAGGGGGGGACAACCCTCAGATAGGGGGGGGTCTGGACCCCCCCGACCCCCTCGCGATTTCCGCCTATGACCAGGCATGTAAAGCATAAACAAACTTAATATATGCACTTGGGGTCGAATGACTATTGATTTTTAATGTCGACTTTTATGTGATGAAAGTCGAGTCAAAGTCGACTAGTCGCTGATTTTAATGAACTAATAATTCTGGAGCTGAGACTCAAAAATCTTGTGCACAGCTATGGCATATGACACAGCGCTGCCCACGTGGCTATTGCTTCTATAATAGCAAATTTTTATAAGTTCTTTTGTCTTTGGGTCTTTATATTTCTCACAGATTTCTGCTAGTTCTAAATCAGATACAGATAAATTAGCACAGTAAATATTACATTCATATGAATAAGAGCTGCATGGCTAATCGTTAAAAGATCGCGATCTCAATTCAGAAACCCACACAATCTCATTTCTAAATGACAACAATTCCCAGAGTCTAATAAAACTTTGACAAAGTCTTACCGGATCTGTGTTCGCACTGCCACTGACACAGAGGGAGCAGTTATCATTTTTGGTTAAGAAACATCTTCACAAACTGGTAAAAATTGGTATATATTATATATACACTACCAGTCAAAAGTTTTTGAACCATTAAGATGTATATTGTTTTTTACACCAAGCCTGCATTTATTTGATCGAAAGTACAGCAAAAAAGTTACACTTTTGCTGTGCTAGGTACCCCAACAGAAGGGTACCAAAAAATGCTACAGTACAGTTCGCTATTTTGGTACCATTCACAACTTCTGACAGTGGAAACGGAAATAACTGCGTACTGTACTGTAATGTACTGAACCTTACTGCTCAGTGGAAACAAGCCAATACTCTACTGCTAGACTCTACTAGCTGATCGCAGGGGAAAACTGTGTAACAATCTTTAACTGTCTATTAAGGCCATGATATTTTATTAATTAGAAGGATTGCAAACTTGGTGCATTCTCCAAAACATTCTCTATGTCTCAAAACAATTATTACAAAAGAAACTATAAAATAAGATAAAACCAAATACAAAGCAAAGCGAAAACAAAACAAAAATTTTTGTTGATGTGTTTTTTGTATGCCACAAATTTTTCAGATTACAACAGTGTGCATTCATCTAATGTCACATTTCTCACATTTTCATGGGTTTCATTTGCTCCATTTCATCCCTTAAACCTTTACACTCTGACACGGACTTGGCTCCACTCTTTAGGGGGTTGATTACATCTGATTGGCTATAATTTGGTAGCTAAAAATCTGATTGCATGAGAGAGAAAGTGCACAGGAGATTACTGATCAATCAGTCACTACAGTGCTACCTATCAAGTTTTTATATTGGTAATCAAAACCATAATTGTTTATCATACTAACTGTATGCAAAATGGTTTCAAAATCAACAAAATGTATAGAACAATTTAGCATATCCTTAATACAATTGTAAATTAATACAATGAGGCCAAACTGGAAATAAGGCCATTTTGGTCTAAATGGCTGTTGAATTTTAGTAATTCAATACACCACAAAAGCACATTTTGGATGGTGCAAACTTTGCATTCAAAAAAGTGAATGTGTTCTTATTTTGAGTCACATTTTTATTTTTATCTTGTGTTGTTTTGTAGAGTTTGAACATGCAGACTTAATTCGTGATGCGTGTCTGTCAACACCAAAAGATATGGGATAAAATGATCCAAAAATAAAGCAATTTTAACGCTGTTTATCTTTACAGTACCCTGTTGTAAATAGATGTGCAAATTATTTTTGAGACGTGACCCAGCTGAGCACATTCTGACATAAACATCCATTGACCAATTAGAACAGGACGAACAGTTCCAGTTGTTCATTTGGAAGTTAAATTTTACTGTGTACCAGCTTGGTTTCAAACACATTTGAATGTTTCCATATGGATTTTACACATTCCTATCCATCAAACACTTTGCCAGAGCTTTGTCTTGTACATACTTAAGCAATACATTATGAGAAATTTTTTTATAAATACAGTCATGGCTAAAGGGCATTATCAGGAACAACACATGAAAAATTTAAGACATACATTTTCCTAAGACATTACTTTAAGCTTATATATCACGACATCCTCTGACAATCTGACAATTTAGTCGCTGAAATATCATCTAAGATTAATAACTAATGACATTAATAACATGATGCTTGAGGTCTTACAACTGCATTGAAATATCAGACATGCATAATTACAGACAAATGCACTGAAATTAGATCAAACGTGTTTACCAGCAGAACTAAGCTCTAGAATGGTTCAAAACCACAGACAGAAAATAATTTCTTGAACCAATCTGCATAACAATCACAAATGGAAAGTTATCCAGACTATCAAAGCCTTAAAATGCGGTATAGTTACCATAGGTGCAGTTACAACACAACCGGAGAACCAGCAGGACCTCCATGACAAACTTCCAGTGATCCTGCAGACTGCTCTCTCACTACTTCATCCTCATTTTTGCACCCCCTTTTATCCGTCCCTCACAAACACCACCAAGACAGAGAGAGAGCGAGAGAGAGAGAGAGAGACTCTTGCTCTCCAAACCACTCAGAATGAGCAAGCACGCACTCTTCCTCACACTCACACACATTTGAGTTGTGGATGCTGCATACACAAGGAGGAAGGATGTAGAGCTGAACTCATTCTTAAAGAGACACTGCTCGCAGTTCACTCATTCAAACATAACCATCCACTCTCTCAATGAACCGTCAATCATCACACATTTTACTGCATTGTAAATGCAGATCGCTCATGCATGTCACACACATCACTGATCAATAGATACGCTCTTACCCTCCATGGTGGCGGATGTGGGGCAGTCCTTGGATTCTTTAGGACCTTTAACTTTCAGATTCTGTTGACAGAGAAGATGCTCACTATAAATACACACAGACACAAGCACACACACATACAGAGCTCATGGCTGGCTCAGGCAGCAGAATGTGAAGAATACTTCCTGTATGGAATAATGAAGAGAAATGTGATGGTGAAGGCTTCTTGTGTATGTGTGTGTGTATGAGCAAATGCACCAAGCTGATGATTATAACTAGACCTACATTCAGTGATGTAAATGCCTTACAATAATGTTGCTATGCAGATGTCCTGAGAAGTTTTAGCCCATTGCTATGTGGTTGCTAGGGTGTTGCAAGGTCAAAAGGGTCCACCTCCCATGATATATTGGGGGGTTAAGATATGGCTGGATGGTTCCAATGTAAGATTTTTACCCTTTTAATCATCTGTCAAACAAGTCTGAGGCATCAAAATATGACGCAGATGCAGGACACGATGCGAGCATTTTAATAGTTAGAGTTGGGGGGTTGTTCAAATAAGTATGAGAGATAGTAATAGCGAAACAAACACCACTTATATTG
The DNA here is from genome assembly GCF_963082965.1 of Carassius carassius. Taxonomy (NCBI): domain Eukaryota; kingdom Metazoa; phylum Chordata; class Actinopteri; order Cypriniformes; family Cyprinidae; genus Carassius; species Carassius carassius. Next base: position 18,537,741 of record NC_081759.1, on the reverse strand, counting down.
TAATGGATGTGTTACATGTATATAATGGATATCTGAATGTTTTGAAGAGCTTAATGCTGTTTTCTGATGTTTCAGAAGCTTTAATCAGTGTTTATTATAGAATGTATGAATGAATTAATTTTTTTAAAAAGTAAACATTCAAAATCATAATTTCTTAATGTCAAATTTGTAAATTAATGGGGATGCCACAAAAATTAATAAAAATGTCCTCGAAATTTAAGGTATGGTTTGAACGAATCAGTTGAGGAAATGATTCAATGACACATTCTTAAAGACGGTCACATTTTTAATTGTTTAGCCATTTTGAAATCTGAATAAATGGTAGTTTTAGTTTCATATTTAAAAGTAATCTATCATCTATTTGTTCCATCATTTCATATCTATATTCAAAATGTTAGACACAGATTTTCATTCACATTGGGGAAAACTTAATACTGATCATTTGACTAAACAACGGACAATTCTGGACCATTTCAAACATTAGCTCCTCATTAGTGAAGGATGTACTGCAGACAGTAATGATCAGGCCTATAGTGGCGGGTGGTAGGAGGCAGATAAGCTCACCTCAGAGATCTTCTGAAACTGGCTGTTGGCCTGGCTGCATTTCTCTGCCGTCTCCACTGCCCTTTTATAGTTGTCCACAAAGGCTTTGTACACACCGAGCTGACTGGCCTAAGAAACAAGCAGCGAAAATCTGTGTTAAATGCAGTACAAATACACAGACAGAAAGAGAAAGGTGGTGGTACGGGAAAACCACAGAGAAGAGGAGGAAAAGATTGGAAAAACTAGAAGCAGAAGACAGAAGGATGAAAAAGACTGAAAAATGGCAATGCTGAAACATTAATTTCATCTGTAGGCCTCTTAGAAAATTCATCAAAGTGTGTTCACAGTGGACGCTTTCTGCTGAAGTGAGTTCATCCTCAGGATAAGACATGAGATACAGACAACAGAGCTTCTGCTGAGAACTCTGGAGACTGAAAGACTGAGACGGGGAGTTTAAAGCAGACTTCATCACACCACTTCAGATCATTTGCTGTAATAGCAGTCAGAGGAACATGAAGAACTGTTATGAATCCCATACAGAGTGAAGCACAACCATCCTGGGGCCTGAAATTAAAGCACAAAGTTTGTCATTTCTTCAGTACTAGCATCGTCAAAAGGTATTGAGCAAAAAAAAAAAAAAAAAAAAAAAAATACTACTACTAATAATAATTTGTTAAAACTGCCCTATCTGCCTTGGGCCAGCAATCAGCAAGTTTTGCCCCAAAGTCAGGATGATCTAACAGAGGAATGTTTTGATGTTAACTAGCCAAAAATTAACTGTGTTTCAAATCCAGATGGCTGTGAGCTTATATCAGTATAATGAGTATTTAGCCTGCCTGTAAAATCTTGTAAAACTTGTCATTTTCAATACTGTTCCATAGCTCTCTTATCAAGGCTTTTTTAAAATTATCATTAATATTATTTTTTTATTTATTTGACAAGTTTACAAACAGTACAAAATAACCAGCACTTAAAAAAAAAAAAAACTGTAGAGATTAAAAAACACAATAAAAGCCATTGGTTTATTTCCATTGCGGTCCTCACTGTTAATATAAAGGACAGAGACTATGTACAGAAGTCCATAAGAAATAAAAAACAATATCTCCTAACCAAACATTATATAAAAAAATATATATATATTCCCTTTATTGACACTCCATGCAAAACATAGTTTTTCCCCATCAAACTTTTAAATTTACAAGGACAAATTAAAATTCCTTCCCCTAAGAAAGTTGTTGTTTCACCCTATGAAAGTAATTTTCTAAATAACCTGGAACCACATTATTTATAAAAAATGTTAAAAAAAAAAAAAATGTGTCATTGCCATTTAAAAAAAACACTCTTTTCCACAGTTAACAAACCCAAATCCTTAAAACACTGACTACACAAATGCGTTTGAGAATGAATTCTAAAATTATTCTAACTAATTTGTTTTAAGCCTTTTGTAATTTATCTTTCATAACCTGGAAACAACTACTACACTAGAAAGAGGTAGCAATCAAAATGGGGTTGAATCAAGGCCCCTGAAAACAATTTTAAGGAATGAACATCCATTAGTCGACTTGCCTCGCCAAAAACCTAACTTTACAACGTTTTCATTAATACCTTTTTATCCATAAAATCACGTTAATTTATTATCTATTAAACAACCTAAATAATTTGCTAATTTTTTTGACTCCATTATATCATTAATCTTAACCAAAAAAAGTGTCATCCTTATTTAATTCTATTCTAGAAGCAAAGAGAATGACTTCAGTTTTACCTATATGTAGATAATGTTTATTGTCTAGAAACCATTTGGACATCTCTTGTAACAGCAAACTCATTGTTTTCTCCAGGACTCTTTTATCTTGATGAAATACTAAAATTGCTCCATCATCAGCATAAAGAAAAGGTTCCACTGAACATGCTGCTTTAAGAAAATGTATATATAAGAGAAAAAAGAAGGGACCTAAAATACTCCCTTGAGGAACTCCACAATTGATTGATAAAGAACCAGAAAATATACCCTTAACATCAATCCTCTGACTTTTGTCATCAAGATAGGACTAAACTCCCCTCTAGCAGTACACTAAACTGTATATATTATGGAAGTACATTACACTATTTAATTTAAAGATAGTAAAAAACACAAGCATAACAACTGGTAAATTAATTTTATTATTTGATGTAATATTTCTGCTCTGAAAATGTGGAAAATATAGTTTCACTTCAAACTATTGTTTTCTATCACCAAAACTCATTTGATTTAAAACATCCCAAATATAATTTTTTAAGTTAAAAGCTGTAGTTTTTATTTTTCAGATGTGTTTGGTTTTTTTTTAAGCCAGATGCCGGTATCTTAAACAGCAGTTTGGCAATTGGCAGATACAGTATAAAGCTGATATATACAGATATATACACATGTGACCCTGGACCACAAAACAACAGGATAAATAAAAATTTTTTTGTAACTTATACATCATCTGAAAGCTGAATAAATAAGCTTGTTAGGATAGGATAATATTTGGTCAAGATACAACTATTTGACTAATTAATTTTACTTTGTTGGATCAGCAGCTATGCTAATGATGTCTCTATTTGTTTCTGTTTTGCCACGGGATTTACATCCCGTCTGGATCCAGAACACCTGAGAAGAGATGATGCTGACCCCTCAGAGGACCTCAGATGATGCTAACCCTGAATCAACAAACAGAACTAACAAATATTGCTACAAGTGTGACTGCATCATATAATAATTATCAATTATTAATAATATTAATAATGTTCATCGTCTGGCTGACTACGTCTTGTATTAATTTTTCTAAAAATCCTGTCATACGTACACAAACTGACAGTCACCACTTATAAGCTACATCATTTTCTGTAAAGTTGCTTTGTAACGATTTGTATTGTAAAAGTGCTATAAAAATAAACTTGAATTGAATTGAATTGAATTTGAAAGTCTGGGATCTGAGGCTGCAAAATGAGCAATGCATATTACAAAACAAAAATTATGTTTTGATATATTTACGGTATGAAATTAACAAAATATCTTTATGGAACATGATTTTTACTTAATGATTACTTAATGATTTTTGTCATAAAAGTAAAATTGGATCATTTTGATCCATACAATGTATTGTTGGCTATTGCTACAAAAATACTCATCCTACTTATTACTGGTTTTGTGCTCCAGGGCCACATATTATATTAAACTATCTAATTTAAAGATAGTAAATAACATAATCATAACAACTGCTGCAATTAACTTTATTATTTGATACATAATGAATTAAATTATGTATTCTTAAAGACTAGACAACACATAGAGTATACAGTACAAAGTGATTATGACATAGATATTACATGGCAGCCAACTGGATCTAATAGATCTAACATTGTGGAATTTAATATAAAGGCAATGGCGATATATTCCTTAACCACTTCAGATTTAACAAAGCAAAAAGATCGAAATCATTCAAAAACACCACTGTCATTCAAACTCTAACTTGACCTCTAGCTCGCTCTTTCTTCTTTCTATTGTCTTATGATCCATCTTCTCTGTGGTGATTCCTGACTTGTGTAAGGTAATGGATTGCTGTATATTTGTGCCCTGAAGTGAGAACTGCATGATGAGACCCTGTGTTCTCAATCTCCATCACAGCATGCTCTTCTCTCCCGCTGATTGAGAGAAGTCTGAAACACAACACATCACACGGACATGCTGTCGTCACCTAGCAACCCCGCATGAAACGCTCTGACTCTTCACCAAGCGTGTCCACAGACGTGCGCTGATACGCACGCACAAGTCACAAAGACGAAGTCAAGAGAGAAACATTTGTGGGAAGAGAAGTGCAGAGCTAATGAGTGGGGGAGTGAGAAAGAAAGAAAGAAAGAAAGAGTGAAGGGTGACTAATAGAGAGAAACTCTGCCTCTCTCCAATCCAATCCATCTGGATTTGCTCATCCTAAACATTTCCTTCTGTTCAAAAACAAAACTTTTTTCTTCTCGTCTCTTTTAGTCTTATTCTTTTGTGCTTCTTTTCCTCTTCACTAAATTTCCAGAGCAATAGGGAGTCTGTAATTACTCCATCTGCTAACTCAACCACTGTCACAATGTTTTACTAATCGTCTGTCTGTGTGTGTGTGTGTGTGTGTGTGTGTGTGTGTGTGTGTGTGTGTGTGTGTGTGTGTGTGTGTGTGTGTGTGTGTGTGTGTGTGTGCGTGTATCTGTTTGTGGAGAAAAATCTTTAGAAAAGTCCTGTTTCATAACCTCCTGCCATCTGCTGTTTGGTTCAAGAGATAAATGAAGTGTAACCTGTGATGAAAATCCATCCAGAGTGGAACACAGTGAATTTAACAGCACAAGATAACTTGCATTTACAATGCATTCTTTATTGTTTTGTTGTTTATGTAAAATTTAGCGGTATAATAAATGAGATTTTTGTTTGAGTTGTAATGTTTTATGCCATGTATTTTTTTTATATTGGTACTAATAAATAAGATTTATCAACTTATACTTGCATTGATTTTGTGTTAAACAGTGGACAAAATGATTGAATAATTTTTACTAGAATATTTTTTAGTCCATAAACATTTGAAATCTGCTTAGCAACAATAGTTTTGGGGCCTTACATGCTTCCCCTAACTGGAAGGGGAAATCACATTTACAAGTCATGCAGAAAATACTTAATTTTTGAAATATACATCAAATATTGTCAAAAGGATTGAAAATATTCAGACACATATTCTATATCACTCAGCTTTACTACACAAAAGACCAGAATGTTGTGGGCCACTTAACTTTTAACTCTACGGAAATCACCTGTTGTTCACATATCAAGACCCTTAGTAATTGTTATGTGAATATGCATAATTCATTTAGCTCTGAGTTACTGTAGTAGAGTATAGTACTGTATATTCCTGGTCCTATTTAACTCATATGCTTGAAGTAATTGAGATTTTTTTTTAAGAAATGTAACATTTTTTCTTCATCATTTCATAACAGATTTCCATTTAAAAATAAATGCTGTTCTTATGAATGTTCAGTTCATCCGAGAAAAAGAAAATGGGGAAAAAATGGATCACAGTTTCCACTGTATTTTGCTCAAATAAATGTAGCCTGTGTCAGCATTCCATAAGAGACTGTGAAAAAAAAATCTTACCCAACCCAAGCTTTTGAATGGTAGTGCATTTTAAATCTTGATTTTCCCAACATTCAGCACAGAAAATGTAAAAAACTGAACATCCATTAATGTCATTCAATTGAAAATAAATTGAGAATAAACAACAAGATTAATAAAATATTTAAATGCAGTTTGAAGAGAGAGCTAACTCCAGCAATGTGCTCCATCTAGAGTCCGTCAATGAGACACGCAATAGCCCACACCTAGACAGCTTTTCAGTCATCATAAACATGTGGCTTCTCTAGTTTCATGCAAACACATGCACAGTCTGCAAACACACAGGCCTAAATAATGCTGAGTGTTTCATTTTCATCTGGCACTACTTAGACATCTTCTCTCTGCTGTTTCTTTGAGTCTCAACAGATCCTCTTCTATCTTTCAACTCTCAGAGAAAGATGATTCTTATCAAGTGCATTTATGTAGTCTGGCAAAGTGTCTTCTAGATATGAGCCAAACAGTACATGCCCATATAAAGAGAGATCAATATATAATGCAAGAGTCTCAAAGAAGGTTTAAAAAGTAAAGGCTGAACCCAGTGTTCAAGTAAAAAGCACACTGTATGACTGACTCAAATCTTTACATATGAAATAAGCATTACATGAGGAAATCAAATATTTTTACTATAATATTTGTGCATTTACTATAACAGCCGCCAAGACTAATATGATGATTTGTTGCATATTAAGGCTCATTCACACCAAGCATGATGACTATAAAGATAATGATAAAGATAAAGTTCTAAAAATTTTTCTCAATATTAAAGAATAGGAGAGTCCACACTACAACTATAATGATAAAGGCACAGAGAAACAATATCGTTGGAATCATTCAGAACTATTTTTTCCAGCTGATGAACGATACAAACATTGACAGCCAATCGGAATCCATCCTGCTATAACGAGCTCGAGAATTTAAAGCAGCAGACGCACTTGAATAAACACATGCTATCGTTCACTGGTGTGGACACTAATATCGTAATTATTATAGCTATCTTTATAGTTATCGTTCTTGGTGTGTACGGGGCTTTAGCATTTTGTGCTACTTAATATTATTCTGGAAACCGGGATTTTTTTCTTTCAGAATTTTCAGATGAATAGAAAGTGTTAAAGAACAGCATTTTATTAAAATTGAAATTTTTTCAAACATCATAAATGTCTTTTCTGTTCATTTTGATAAATTTAATGCTAAAAAAAAAAGTGTTATTTTACTGACCCTAAACATTTGGTATTACCATCTAGGGCCTTTGAACAGTGTGTTTGTCAGGACACTATGTGCCAGGTGCACTCACCAGTTTCTGGAAAAGATGTCCGACAGTGACCTTCTCATCCCACTGCTGAATGTTGGGAGAAAGAGCATCGTAAAACTCCTTATGGATCTCAAAGATGTCTTGGATCATGAAGAAAATAGTGTCAATCTGCTCCATTGTCAGCACTGGCTTTGATGTAGTAGCTGTGGCTTTAAGAGGCTTCATGGGCTGAGAGAGAGAGAAAGAGAGGTCAATTAGTTAACATGTTCACTACTCGCATGCATTTATATATTAAAGGTACAATTTGTAAGATATTTGCAGTAAAATTTTCAAAAACCACTAGGCTAGTGTTATATATTTTGTCCAGCAGATAACTAACAATATCTCTAATGTTTTCAAGTACTTGTAAATCATGAGAAAATTCCCATTCTAAACAGTGACACGGGGCAGTGCAGTCGCCTGTCAATGACGTTAGTTACCCTTTGTTACCGCCTTTACTGACGTAGAAACCACGTGACAGTGTCGTGTGGACAAATGCAGAAGTAGCTTCGCGACAAATTTCAACTAGAAAGAGATGCCGATCTCGCTTGTTTTACTCGACAGGTGAGTTGTTTTGATTCGTATCTTTACAGAAAACGTATGCTATTATAACGATCAACAAGATCAGTATATTGTGGTATACACGCCAAACGCGGGGCATCGCGTCTCTAGACCGTGCGAGGACGCATCTGATCCATCGACTGATCGCGTCTTTGCATTGACTTTGTATGTAATCTACTCGCGCAAATTGTTGAACTCGCGTTAAATCCATGATTTGTCTTTCCGTCTGATTGATGGCCATCAGCGGTTGGGTAGAAGACAACAAATCCCATCATTCAACGCTCCTTCTTAGCATCATCAAACCACACTTGATTGTTATTTTTTTGGTAGTGCGCCCTCTAGTGGCAGGTCCTACAACCTGTACCTTTAAGTAATGCATTTTAATGTTAAGTAAAAAATGACTATACTCAAAATCCTTAAATTCAGTAATAAATGACTGAATGTTAACATAAAAACCCATGTGGTTTGGTTATGTGACCCCTGATAATAATAATGGCACTGTTGCATATTGTGTAATTTATACCCACAAACAACCTGCCCAGCAATCACTTCTGGGGTGATTTAAACTGAATTAAACCATTAAGTCCTTTTCAATGCATTTAGTTCTGCCAAAATTCATGTAGTTCTCATGTAGTACAAATTGACTGGTGGGTCAATTTCCCTCTCCACTTCCTGTGAATTGATGTATCGATTAACATTCATGTCTTTTGCATTTTCAGTGTCGACTAAACAGGGCAGAGGGGTGCTCTGTGTGTTTGTAAATCTGACAAGAGAAACCACATGAACAAACATTGCACAGCACATGTGTTCTTTCTTCAGGGCTGATAACACTGTCTTTAAGTGCAGGATGGTTATTTTCAGATAAGCGTGACTCATAGTAAGTTGCTCTCCTCTGCATCATGATACTGCTTGACAAATGCTGTTTTTTTTCCCCTGTACTGATATATTTCTGATTAAAGCAGGGGTTTGAGCGGGGCATGTCAACGAGCCTGTTTCTTTTAAAATCACCCATAATCTTTTGTTGCATCTAAGTCACAAACCATGATGATTTGCAGCTCAATGTGAGTCATCCGTAGTCGGTTTTGGGGAGCATTTGATTGGATCAGAAATACATTTTGTCCATTTTCCCAAAAGAGAACGATTTACAGTGACATTTGGAAGGCATAAACACTGAAAACTATCCAGGGTTCAGTAGGATTTTTGAATTCTACTTTCTGAAGGCCAAATGAAGTGCTTTTGTTTTCTCCTATATACACACAGCATCTCCCTGACATGGCTGCTTCAACACTAACTGATGTTACTGAAACCATGCCTTCTTTCTTTGCGTGAACATTTGGATGGCATTATGCAAATATTTCCACATAATTACATAGACATGTGGGTGCATGTTTGAATGAGCTGTTTTAGGGGGCGTGGCAGAGTCATAAACTTTATAAAGAATATCTCTTTGGATTTGAGACTTTATTCTTTGCAACTTTACAGATCTCCAAGAGCTTGTAACACTTCAAAGAGAAATACAAAATTGAAATCACATCATATGATCCCTTTGAGGAACATGGGCTCAGAAAAATCTACTTAATTCATGCTTAATCGACATTAAAATCAACTTCATTCAAAACAAGATTTCATTCCTATTTGTTCTTGTTTTAAGCATAAACTCATTTAATTTGTTTTCAGTTTATCAGAAAACATCTCCATCTCCAGCGAATGTCTCTTTATTTAAGGATGTTTAGATATTTCTACTGGAAAACAAGACAAATATACTGAGAAAGATAAAAAAAAATGTAGCAATCAATGCAACATCTAATACAACAACTTTATGAATCCAAGAATTTTTGCTCTGATTTAAGACATTTTTGAAGCCTTAATTTGTCCATACAACCATGTGTTATTCCATAGTTTTGATGAACTATTCTAAAAATAGCAATAACCTAAAGGAATAGCCACACAACTTTGAATGCGAAAAAATAAACATCTTTTAGCGTAAAAATTAAAAAATCTTTTAGCGTAAAAATAAATATTTCATGGACAAGTAGTGGAAAGTGCATTTATCAGTGCCATGTGCAGTGGTCTCTGTCAAAAAACACATTACTGGATATTCACAATCTTATCAGCAGTGCCAGACATCTGACATCAGCACGACAGGAATCAAGTTCCCCTCTGTAATTCCAAGAAATGACTGGAGAAGATGAATAAACCTGTGCTTGCTCTGCCACAGTATTTGTAGCTGTATCCTTGCAGGTCCAAACTGCTGAGTAATGTTTGGACAGGAAGTGTGCAGCAGAGAGCAGACACATAAGAACACCCATTTTTACATTCATTCATCAGCAAGTTTGCTTAAAGGAAGACAGGAGATATCCAGGTGTTCTTTGAAGACTGTAACAGCAGGTAGCACAGTGTGTGTCCCGCATAATGAGCACACTAAAAAAATACAGTGGATTTGTGTGCTTGTTACTAGTTTGATCTGTTTAAAGGTTTATTTTTGCTCTGTGTCCACTCTTATCAAACCCAATGAATGATCTAGAAATCCAATGTTGATTCAGCTTCTATTTGACTATGATTACTAATAGGTGGGCCGATACCGATATTAGGGAGTAAAAAAAAGCACATTCCGATATATCAGCTGATATTCTTTGTTTATATTATATTACAGTACCAGTCAAATGTTTGGAAACCTTCCCATTCGTGTGTCCAAACATTTGACTGGTACTATATATAGAATACAATATATACATATAAACAGAATATTATACAGTATATATATATATATATATATATATATATATATATATATATATATATAAATAGGCAACAGGCTCATATCGGCCGTTAATATTGACAAAAAGATATATCAGTCGGGCTCTAATTAGTAACAACAGCAAAGCAAGACAATACTGAGACGTAATTTCAAAGAATGAATGCTTTGAACAGCAGTTAAAAAAAGAGAAAAAGTCTGACAGGAAATGACACATTCAAACAGCAGAGGAACAAAGCATTGGTAGACATTACATTTCAGCATTTTCTATAAATAGGAAATGCTGCTTCCTGATTGGCTGAGTGTACGCATGCCCTTTACGCTGCACTCTAAGCAGCCATATTGCAGAAAACATGCTTTTCCTTGCTCTTATGAAATATAAGATTAAACTTATTCTAAATAAACTCTGATATCTAATCATAACTGGGGTTTATTTAGATTTAAAAAAAAATAAACTTAAAGTTTAAAGTAGTATAGCAAGCAACAAGGGTCATTGTTTTGTAATATAAAATAAAATAAGGCAAAAGGTCCCTTTACCAGCTTTAAAACACTATGCATAGAGTCACAAAGAACAGGACTGTGAAGTTCCCACATCAGGTTTCTCATGAAGTGTGAGTGACGACATTTGTGGCAGTGGTACTCACAAGTAGCAATGCCTCTAGCTGGTTAATATAGATCTCCTCACTGGCCAGAAAACCAGATAGAACCAGTTTCTTCATCTCCAGACCTTTCTCTGTGTCTCCCTGAAACAGAAACACATACAATACTACAGAATAAGTGAAACTGAAAAACATGTAACCAATTATTCTTTGAAATTATGAGTTTCTGAACTCTTTCCCCGCCAATGACAGAAATTTCCAGCTTTCCATGTTTTTACTGGTATACTGTAGGAGGTGCTATCAAACATCTTCTAAAGAGTATTGAACATCTGGATCAAAAACAGATGAAGAAAATGCAGAAAGTAATGATCGAAATGTAAACAGATGCATATGTAAAATAATGTGATCATCATACTTTAAGTGCAGCTGATGGACTTAATCTATGTTTTGATCTTTGTTCCAAATATCATCCAGATGTGGTCTTTGACAAAAACATGATTTTCTCAGCTTTTCGTTCAAAGATTCATTAAACTTAAAGTGTTGATAAAAAAAAAGGTTTTTTGTTCAAAAGCAGAGGCTCTGTTCCTTCTTTCAAAATATTGCATGTTCAGATATTCATACAACAAAATATTTTGGGAGCCATAATTTTGTGAAAATGCTCAAAAATGATTGCAATTTAAATATTTAGAAGGAGTTAAGTAGGAGTCAAGAGATATAGAAGGAACAGTTTTTTTTTAAATTCATAATTTACTCATGTATTGTCAACTTCCTGCTTCTGTGGAGCACAAAAAGTTTATTTTTAATAAAAATATCATGTGTAGTCATATTTACTACTACTCTGCAAAATATTGTTAGCAAAATCCAAGCCATTTCAATAGTACTTTGCCCAGTCTGAGGTTTCGGGCAAGGGTGAAAAAATTCCCCATGTAGATTTCGCTCATGTTCAAGGTTATTTTTGTGTGATCTGTGCTTCATACATTGCTACATTATTGACAATTAACTTTTTTTGACCCCAATAGAGTGGAGATGTCAATATTTTCAACAAACAACTTAAATGGCAGCTATTCTCATGCAGAAGATTTGAAAGAGTTTGGAAAAGCAACAAGAGTGACCAGAGCATTTTTCAAAAATTCACCTTTTGTGTGAGTTCCACAAAAGAAAGTGTCATGTTTTTAATGACAAGAAGATGAGAATTTTTGAATGAACTACATCTAAATAAGACAGGAGAAATAGGTTTCAGCTACTGAGCACCACCTGTAGGTAATAAAATAAAATCCTGTGCTTATCTTTACTGAAAAATCTACTATACTAGTCTGTTCTAATCTATCTCCCTCTCTGGTGTGAAATTTCTCAGGTACAGACACACCCTGTGAATTCACCCTTCAGAGTTCACACTGTGTGTGTGTGTGTGTGTGTGTGTGTGTGTGTGTGTGTAGTGGTATATTTGGTTTATGAGGACACAAATGTGTATAATGATATGGGTACTACAACGTAAACATGGTTTATGAGGACACTTCCTGAGTCCCCGTAAAATGCTCAATTGGTAGAGCATTGCGTTATCAAGCGCAAGGTTGGGGGTTCGATTCCCCGGGAACACCTGATAAGTAAAAATTGATAGCCTGAATGCACTGTAAGTTGCTTTGGATAAAAGTGTCTGCTAAATGCATAAATTAAATTTTCAATTTTATTTAAATGTATTTAATTTAAATAATGGTGTTTTATGAAATTCAAAAATTGCCAAAACAGTAGTTTTCAGTAAGGGGTAGGTTTAGGTGTAGGGTTGGTGTCGGGTGAAATAAAATACAGCTTGTCCAGTATAAAAACCATTACGCCTATGGATAGTCCCCGTAAACCACAAATGCAAGTGTGTGTGTTAAAAAAAGGCACAGACATGCTATTTAAACCCAGCCATTTGAACAATTACATGATTCAATCTGCGTGAAAGAGAAGTCCTCAAAGCCTTCAAGTATAATCCGTTTTTCAAATGTCTGCTTCAGTGTTATTAAGTCCCAACAAGTCACTCCTTTTTAACTTTCCATTTACAACAGCTCTTGCATTATTTCATGACTTCATAAACTGTATGTGTACTGTATTACTGTACATTATCAGTCTTGACATTACTGTATGTGTAAATTCTCCCACCATGTCTGTCCACCAAAACCACTACAAATATATGAGAATAACTCAAAACCCATGAAAGTTGATTACATAAAGGAATAAACAGCAGTTCTATCTTAAAAGACAGGAAGTACCACCCTTATGACTAACTACATCTGAAGAGAGCAGCCAAATATATCCACCATTGCCCTTATAATTCACTGACAAACACTCCTTTGTCAGAGCACTAGTGGATTTATTCTGTAACTCTGCAAAAATCTAAAAGTTCAGCCTGCAGTGAGGCAGCTAACACTGATACATACGTTAAGAACTTATGGTACAAATAAAAAGGAAATTACTTTTGAAACAGGTTGTGAAAACCCTGAGAAACCATTTAAAAACCATTAAAAAGGCAAAGTTTACCCTCCAACCTCCAAAAATATATATTAAAAAATGTTAATCATTTATTCTCTCTGATTTCATTTCAAACCTAAATGACTTTCTGTGGAAAACCAAATATAGATTGATATTTTTGAGGAAATGTTGGTAAGTGATTAATTTTCATTTTGGGGAGAAGTAACTCTTTAATGAATAGCTGTGACTTCTAGTTCTACGCCCAGTGCTGATAGTGATAAGATATTGATAAGGAATAATGACACAGGAAGGAAATTATTTATAATTATAAATAATTATAATTTTACTGTAATTTGTGTGAGAGAGAGAACGGGCAAACAAGACAGAAGAGGAAGTTACTGAGACAGAAGTTTTCTAGGCTGACAAAACGAACAATGTACTGACAGATTTAAAAAAAAAAAAAAAGGCATTTCTGTACCTGAAATAGTTTTTTATCTGTTCTATGTAAGTCATTATAAATGAATATCCATTTTGGACTGAGTCTGGTGAGTTAAGTTCAGAAAACAATTTAAAGGGTCACTTTGGTTGTACCACATTTAGCCAATTTTTTTTTTTAAAGAAATAATACTTTTATTGAGCAAGGGAGCATTGAAAGTAAAAGTAAAGACATTTTAAATGTTACAAAAGATTTATATTTAAACTCATTTCCAATAATCATGCTGGAAATCTTTTTTTTCATCATGGTTTCCACAAAAATATTAAGCAGCACAAATGTTTTTAACTGTTAATGAGAAATGTTTTGTGAGCTTCAAATCAGTACATTAGAATGATTTCTGAAAGGTCATGTGACACTGAAGACTGGAGTAATGATGCTAGGAATTCAGCTTTGCCATTACTGGAATAAATCACGTAAAATGTGTTAAAATAAAAAAGTTATTAATTGTAATTACATTTTACAATATTACTGTTGATTCTATTTTTTAACACATAAACTATCTATTTTAGATCTTCTGTCTTGTCAAAGGATGAACAGAAAACGTAACATGTGCTGCTCAACAGTCCTTTTTCCTCTTCAGCACCATTTTCTTTTTCCTTCTTTTGTGTACATGGAAAACAGTAACTCAAACTCCGACAGTTCAGCTCAGTCCTTGAGCTCTAAAGTCTTGAACGAAACTAAACCGGTTTAGAAGCACTGTGTTAAAAAAATGCAATGCTGTAAAGAATTTGCCTAGCCAAACTTATGAAAATTCTATCATAATTTACTGACACTTATGTCATTAAAAACCAATATGATGTTCTTATTTCCATGGAAAACAAATGGGAATGTTTTGGAGCAAACGGAGCATGTTCACCAATGCTTTTTTTCCACTTGACCTCTAAAGAAGTAAACAAGCAAATCATACAGGTATGGAACATAATGAGGATAAATAAACAATGATAATAAATAATAATACATAATGAAGAACTTTCATTTCAGGGTAACTGTCCCTTTAAGAGAATATCGTTCTAATGACAGCTACAATGTGAAGTCATTGCTGTAGGAGTCTTAGTCCCAAGTCAAATCACAGCACTGTTTTTGTCCTTGTGTTGGAGCAGGATAAAGACCATTCAGAAACCGTTTACACACTCACAGTTGCTACATATGACAGGTACAAAGCACAAAAGTCACACACACTCATGGAACTGAACAAAACCTAATGCCACGTCGCAAAAAGCTTTAATACTTTCCACCTCACTATTTTTAGCCATTGAAATGTCTGTCAGCAAGCCAGCAGAGGAAGAGAGAACTGCTACTCAGCCTGTCTCTCTCACCTTGAACGTCCTGAAGTCCACTGGTGTGAACGGACAGTCCAAGTCCATCTCATCGTCAAACACATCTTCATCCTCCAGAACTTTATCCAGAAAACCCAACACCTCCTCCTCATCCTCCTCCATGCTGACGGCCGATGCCTCTCTCTCCTCTCCCTCCGTTTCACTTGCTGCTTTCTTTCCTTTCAAGTTTTGACAAGCCGCCCGTGACACATTGGTGCCTCTGCTGGAAGTCTACCTTTTCTGTCCACAGAGGGGTTTTTTCTTCCTTTCTTTCTCTCTGGAATGGTAACGTGTCCTCCCTCTCACACAAACACAGAAACAGCCACTTGCTTCCTCTCTCTCTCGTATACACACACACACACACATGCACACTTCAACCTCAAATGGCCCGGCTCTGCACTCACACACACACACACACACACAGGCTTGAGCTGCTGACGTCCCTTCCTCTGAATGCGGTTCTGTCTTCCTGGTGTGTGTCAATTCCGGGTGCCCTGGGTTAAAAGACTGTCCACCATTTCCCTCTCTGGCCTTAACAGGTTTCTTTCTTAGTTTCTTGCTCACTTTGTTTGATTGTTCCTGTTGAGTTACTAAGTATTATAAGAGTGACTTAAATCTGAATGAGTTTAATAGCAGGTTTAATCACTGAGACAATGCTCTTAAGCTGTCTTCACACAGTAAAACAGAACACCATAACACCCCGAATTTAGACCTAGTGACCAACAATCACAAATTTGCTGAAAATAATTAGGCTGGTTATAAAATTAGCATACACTTTATGCACTTATTCTATGCTTTTTTAAATAGGATAAATAGTGTGAGTAGTGTGTTCACACTGGAAATTCCAACAAGAAATTCTCTTCAAATACCCTGATGATACTGGACATGTTGAAGTTAATAATGCTTGTTAAAGTTGAATGTTATAGTGTATAGGTTCTCCTTAAACACATATCATGCTCTCCTGTACTCCAGGTACTAACACATCAATAAAATACGTTCTCAGATCACATTACATTCATCAACACTTCATGCTATGTTTTTAAGGTATGCTGGTATTAAAGATTTGTTCATTTAACAAAGTTAAAACACTTGTAAAGTGACACTCTAATAGCTTTACCTGCAGTGCACACAGACACACACACACACACACACACACATTTTGTAAGTGACTGTGTGAAGAACGAGATCAAAGTCTGGTTGACAAAAAATTGGAACTCCACCCATACTTCTGAACGATCACACCCAAGCACACATCACACTCATGATGTCAAGCTCTTCCGTAACCTTCGTGATAAAATTATCATGGGATTTCCATAGCACATGTGAAATATTATTGGAAATCCTTGAATAGAAGTCAAAGAGGAATCCCTGATGATGCTCATCTAGTGCTCAAAAGAGGAACTAGAAGCAACATGACAAAAGATGGCATAATAGTTTAGTGTTCAGGGCTTCTCTTTTTCTCACAGAACACCGGCTGACACAACATTAACCACCGCTGGGAACTGATAGAAATTAAACACACCAGTTGGTCTCTCATTCATTTGATGTAGTGAGGTGAGTGAAGAGCGGAAAGTCCTCTGCTCTGTAAGATCAGCACTGATGTCAGAGGAGGTGATATATAGTCTCTGTGCAGCGGTTATATAGGGCTCTCAGAGCTCCTCACAGCACTGCCCACACGATCTGATCCTCTGAGAGGCCCTAACGAAAGCAAGAGAGGAGGCAGAGAAAACACACAGCACATTTCTCACGAGCAAATTGCCTGTGTGCTTCTCCACGCTTGACTTGATCTGCAGCCAAGCTCAAAGCAGGATATAAATAGTGGCAGGTGACTGCTTTTTTTCTATATCCTGTAGTTACAAACAGTCACTCAGGCATGCTAGTATAGGGGTGAGAGATATACTAGCTGAAGTGATGAACTGGCCAGTTCAATCACTTCACACTCACACATGGAAGAGCTTGATAATAAAAAAAAAAACAAGTTGTTTTCTTTGGTGTTGAACTGAACCCCACTCCCTTAATTACAGTTGCAAACAAAACAAAACAACAAAAATGGATTTTAAAATACTGTCAAACCAAAATAATGTTTTTAAATAAAACATTACATATTTAACTTAAATAATTTCACTATTTTATATATATATATATATATATATATATATATATATACACACACACACACACACACACACACACGTTTGTTTTTGTGAAAAGTGGGCACATCCCATAGGCGTAATGGTTTTTATACTGTACAAACTGTATATTCTATCGCCCTTCACCAACCCTACACCTAAACCTCACAGGAAACTTTGTGCATTTTTACTTTCTCAAAAAAACTCATTCTGTATGATTTATAAGCGTTTTGAAACATGGGTTATGTCTTCATAAGTCACCCTCTCCTTGTAATACCGGTGTCATACCCATGTCATTATACAGAGTGTGTCCTGATATGTCACAAAAACAAGAGCACACACACCTAGATACATATACAAACAAACATACATACAAATTTTATCATGCTCATATGTGTAGATTCAGTAATTTAACTTTTATGGCAAGAAATAGGTTATTTTCATTCCATTAAAGTGATATACAGTAACTGAACAAAAACAGGAGCATGAGGAAAATGCTAATTTTAGAAGAAAAGTTCAAAAGACACTTAGAGGCTTTTGCATCTGAACTCTTCAAATGTATTTTTGGTATACTAAACTAGTATAGGCCTACCTAAAGTCTGCAAAATTGAAACTAATTTTGTTCTTAATGCACTTTATTTGTGTGGACGTAGTGCTGAGGTCCAACTAAAGAGATACTGATGTATATTTGATTGTGGAACTACTGTAAGTAGACTCCAGGTACACTTAAAATATTTTGCATTTCAAGACTGATATTATACGAAGATCATACAATTCTTATTAATAATAAAACACATTTTAGGCATAAAATTAAGAAATGTGCATTATGCATTAAAGAAATACTCCAAGTAATACTCAAACTATAATTTTACATCTGTAAATCTTAAGTGATATGTCAATAAATATGTTAATGTATTTGAAATATACTTGGGATGAAATAAATGTATTTTAAATAAATTATGCCAAAAGATTTTTTTACTAGGGTGTGAGAAAGCACTTCATCTGCTCCACCACTAGATGGAGATGCTGTTCTAAAAGCTTGAGCCTGTGGCCACACACCTCACTATCAATTTCACCACTTCAACACTAATTATCTGTGGCACACAATGGAAACAGTCATGCATGTTCATAATGGGCATAAACACGTGACAAACACATACACCTCAATGTTAATTTATCTCTGAACTGCACATTATAAACAGCCAAATGCATTCATCATCATCACAGGATGATGTGATGTAGCGTGACACTTCAATTAACAGAAATAACTATTCCATTTCCATTTGACTGAAATCTATCTGAATATTTAACATTTTGACTTGCGTGTGTTTTCATTCATTAAAATAAATGACTGTTGGTTTGGTATTTTATTATGAATGTTACCTAAACTTAATATTGCCAGCCAAACACATGAGACCTAAAATATTTAACCCCTCAGATTTTAAATGAATATTTCAGTCATTTAAAACACATTCATGGTTCTTTGATATTACTTAATGATCACATGACATGCAGGTAAGCAAATAAAATGATTTGCATTTATGTACATTTTATCTTATTATGATAGAATTTATCAACTTTTCATCAACTCACAAAAACCCTGAAGCTCCCTCATGAAACCCAGTTTGAGAAACCCTGATCTAATGCAATGACATATAAACTTCAGAGTCCAATTAATTTAAGCTGTAATTTAGCTTTTATATGCATTTTGCATTTACACAGGAAAGCTCCACATATTCTTATTGTTTTGGCATTGGGGCACTGCATTTTATCTTGGTATGCTAAGACACACCAGGTGAGGATGGACTCCGCAAAGCATTCATTTCATTGCTTAAAGCTATGAAAGTGATTTAGCCAAACAACCACACCCTCATTTGTCATGTCAATACAGCACACCCATGTGAAAGCGAAAGTGATGAAGAGAGTAATGCTGACATTTACAACAAGGGCTGCTGGAAAGACACAGTGAAGTTCCTCAGAGCCACCGCAATCTTAATCGGTGCTCTTAGACTAAAGATGAAGTGTGTCACATGTTCTCTGTAACAGCCATTAAACATTTTAATAAAATATATGGCAGACAACAACAGATCCAAACATGTACACACCATGTCTGTGACACACTATAAAGCTAATCTTAAAAATAGTGTTTTTATTATCTTCCTATCCTTTGTATATGACATCATCTCATAACACTACAGACACTTCAACGCTCTTTAAGTGTTAGTTAGTTTACCCAAAATGAACATTCAGTCATCATTTACTCTCCCTCAAGTCATACGAAACCAGTATTGCTTTCTTCCTTCTATGAAACCGAGAAGATATTTTGAAGAATGCCCTGACCACTCAATAAAATAATAATGAATACATGATTCAGAATTTCCCCTATACCTTTCAAAAGCTTGGGGTTGGTAACACTTATATTTTTATTTTTAAGAAAAATAATACTTTTATTCTGCAAGCAATGCATGTCAAAAATGACCATAAAGGCATTTATAATGTTAGATTTCTATATCAAATAAATGCTGTTCTTTGAAAATATCTATTAATCAAAGAATCATGGTTTCCACAAAACTATTAAGCAGCACAAATGTTTTCAGCATTAATAATAAGAACATTATGTACATTATGTATTTCTGAAGGATCATGTGACACAGAAAAAAAAGAATCATTCAATCATTCCCAATAAACCATTTTGATATATTTTGTGACTAAATAAATACAGCCTTGGTGAGCTTATGAAAAATGTCTTCAAAAAAACATTGTCAAAAATCTTACAGACCCCAAACTTTCCAGGCAAAGCCCCTCTGCAAATATGGACAGCAAGATTTAAACATAATATACTTCACAGATTTAAAAAAAAAAAAAATATATATATATATATATATATATATATATATACACACACACACACACACACACACACACACACACACACACACATATATATATATATATATATATATATATATATATATATATATATATATATGTATATATATATAAAATAAAGAAATCGACAAAGAGATGTTTACCTGTTTAATGACATGTTAACTGTTTAATGACCTTTTCTTCTAATTCAAAGCACGCACACAAACACTTAAACATGCAGTCATACCCCTTCTGGTGGCGTGGGTGAGACGGCCTCTCTGTCCTGTCCCCGTGCGCAGAGGTGAGGGGACATGGTGGGCGACTCGTCAATGAATGGCATGGTCTCTGAGCCATCCTGAGACTTCCTGTCCTCTGCAGTTTCTCCCTCATAGCCATCAGTGTTGTAGTTAAAGTCTGGAAGGAGAAAACAGAAGAGTGTAAGATAGAGTTAAAAGAACTTGGCTCACACCACAGATTAATGCCGCCATGTTGGGCCGCTCAAACATTAGCGATGTTGACAGCACTACAGTGTTTACACTTCTGAAGAAAACCAATCCACAAATGGTGCAATTAGTTGTCTGTGCAGAACATAGGGTGTGCTGATGTGCAGAAGAGCGCGAAGACTCTGACAGGATCTGTAGGGTATGGTGGGAAGGGGCAGAAGGAAATGTGTGGGCATTTTAAGATGCTGTAGTGCAGTATCACATCGGCTGCAATGGCTGACTGTGCAGTGGGCGAGAAAGTGATTGATCAAAGCTCTGCCAATATTAAAGATTCAAAGCAGAAGCCAGCAGAGAAGCAAAACCTTTGAACGGCTAACTAATATACAACTATTTATTACTTAGTTTACACAATTAGACTAAAGTTGCAGCTTCAAAACAGAACCAATGAATGGGAAATGCATTTAAATGATATTTGAAATAGGCCTATGCCATTATCATACTTTTACAATTTGTTTACAATGGGGCATGCTTTCTGTTGTTAGTGATCATTCAAGTTAATGCATTTTGAAGCAGCAAGACAACTGAAAAACATTATTTGTGAGGTGACATGAAGAACAGAGACAAATGTATCATAAGCAAAGTCCAACAACTAGCTGACAAAAAATCTGGTGGCTAATGATGATATATAAATATCAAAATATAAAAAATATCAATAGACTAGTTGGCAGTGGTTTGCAATGGTTTTTTCGGGGTTGTGTGTGTTCGTGTGTGTGTGTGTGTGTGTGTGTGTGTGTGTGTGTGTGTGTGAGTGTGTGTGAGTGTGTGAGAGAGAGAGAGAGAGAGTCTGTGTGGTTGTTTGACACATTGAGAATATTGTATAGGCTCACCTCTTCATTTATGTGTGTTTGAGCTGCATTGTGTTGGATTTATTGGACAAATAAAAATAAAATGCTTTGAATTGTAATATTTTTCATTCATTTCCTATGGGAGAAAACCGCTCAGATTAAGGAAACTATTAAAAAATAATAAAAAAAAAATTAGTAGGCTACTCAATGGCTTTTTTTGGTGTGGGAGTGTATTTGTGAGTATGTTTGTGTGTGTGTGTCTGTGTGTGTGTGTGTGTGAGAGAGAGAGAGAGAAAGAGAGAGAGAGACAGTTTGACAAACTGAGAATGCTGTATAGGCTCAAACTTTCATTTCCTTGTATGTTTGATCTGCATTGTGTTGGATTTGTTGATTTTTATTAGACAAATAAAAAAAAATGCTTAGAATTTTGGTATTTCCCATTTTTGGACACAAAGGTCAAATTATGGAGTTTTTATTTTTTAACCACTTAACATTGTTGAATCAAATCCTCTTTGTGTGTGTGTGTCTGTGTTCAGGTGGCAAACTTACAAAAAGTAGCCAAGTCCTTTCTCAGATTAAAGAAACTATAAAAAAATTAAAAATGCCCAGATTTGTCCCAAAGGATGATTGAGGGTTAATGCTAAACCATGCTAGAAAAATGCTAGCAATGTATTAAAATGCCAGGTCCATTCTAATAATGCCAACAACTCCTAACAAAAGGCTAAAATATTATATAAACATGCTAGAATCATGTTAGCAATGTGATAAATTAGGGATGCACCAAATGTTCGGCATAGCAAAAAAATCTCTTTCAGTGTTCTGCCAAATAATGTGTACAGAACAATGACTAACACAACCAAATAGAGGCACGTAATAATGCAGCAAACATGTCGGCAGTGTGAAAGTATTTAAAACGAGAAACACGCAGAAATCATTATAACTTATAAGCATGAAGCACCGACAGCGAGAGACTGTTTAGAGAGTGTTTGTTTAGTGCTGCATCACATGTCTCCGATGAGAAGAAGAGCTGGCTGATGCTGGTGGTTAGGTTACTGTATAATGATTGAAATTATGAAATGGCCTCACACGATTAGTAAATAAACTGTAGAATGTAATATTTTCTAATGCACGCACGAAACTGCATGTATTCTGAAAGCACTGCACGAGCTCTGCAGAGAAAAAGCAACAACTCTATTCATCAATGATAGTATTTTCATTTTATTGCTGTTCTGAAAAATAAAATAAAAAAGACAATAATGATAATAATAATTACCCTACAACAGCTCTATTAATACATTTATTATAACATTAACACAAAGTGTTCAAATTGGGATCTGTGATATAGTAATGTTTTTAAAGAAGTATCTTCTGCTCAGCAAGGCTGCCTTTATTTGTACAGTAAAAAATACATGCCTGATTCAAGTTTCAACAATGGGCAAAAAATATTATTTCACTAACTAACTAGTTAAATTGTGCTTCACTGGCATAATGTCTGCTAGAAAAAAAATTCAGTGTAAATATTTTTAAATTGTTGTTTTGTAATTTTTTTTCTTTTTATTGAAAAGCAGTAAAAAGCACATTTTAGCTATGTAATTCATGCAATGGTGAAAAAAAACTGTTCGGTATTCGGCCCTTGGCCCAGTGTTTCATTTTGTTCAGCCAAGAATTTTCATTTTGGTGCATCTTTATGATAAATCAATCTAGAAATGTCAAACAATTTAGCTTCATGATAAAACATGCAAGAAACCTGCTAAAATATCTTTCTGTTCATCTTTGATCTACTGTATCCACCTATCTACTGTATCTGTCTAGACTGCAAACCTTTAAAAGCTTTTAAAACTACTTCAAACTTTCTGACCAGACTTTTACGGTTTTTAATTTAGTCTTTTTGTGACAGATGACAGCATTTCACAGAAATCACATTGAAAAGAACCCAGAATATTCCCAGTTAAATTAAACTTTAAGAGCACAAAGAGGAGCAAAAATCTCCTGTAAAAGTGTTAAGAGTTCAGCAGCATTCACAGGAGTCCCGTCTTCAGTCAAATGGAACATGCAGTGTGTTTGTGTCAAGACACACACTCCCACATGGCCAGAGACTGGCACATAAACAAAAGATCTGCTTGACAACCCAACCCCGGGGGGAGGGGCCAGCCTGTCTGTCACCACGGTTGTTACCGTGACGACCATTGATAACCAGTACAGGAACAGACCAATTGCAACTCAACTTAGTTACAATGGCGTGTTCCTTTCCCTTGAAAACACATTATGTGTCACGTCAAAGTGACACTGCCTGTCACTCAATACTCAAAGAAGAAACATAGCAAATACAAAAAGGCACCGTATGCTTTTTCTTCTTTTTACTACAAAACAAAGCTTTAGTTTGATCTTCTAACTGGTCTATGTATGTGAGCATGTTTACATTAGGAGAGATTAATGGTGTTCGATAAAGAGGCTGGTCATAAGACAGCACAGGAAATAACTGTGCCATTTAACTGCTGAACAGAAAAATGGGTTGAATGTGGGTCAACAGGCTCTCATATCCGTTTTGCCTACAGCACATTCAGACGGGCCCAAATATGAGGACACAAGTGTGTAAACATAAACATGGTTCATGAGGACACTTCCTGTGTCCCAATAAAACTAAAGGCTTAAAAAACTCATTTGAATTTTATGAAATTCAAAAACTGGCTGTAGTTTTCTGTAAGGTGTAGGGTTGGTGTAGAGCGATAGAAAACACAGTTTGTACAGTATAGTGTATTATAAGCTTACTGGGAACGGGGGGGTGCTTAAAGGGTACAAAAACGTACCCATTAAGCACAGCCAGACTTTTTGCATTTAATAATGTACATCTAAATTTTAATGCTTTTGTCATTTAAAACAAAATTTAATATTTTTGTGTGAGAGATTAATATTGAGCCACATGTTGGTGATTTCGCAAATAAGTTTCAAATGTGTCTGAGTTGTATTTGTATTTGTATTTTTCTGGTTGAATATCTAACAGCAGGCAGTCAAAATTATCAAGGCAGACAAAGTAGGTAGCCAAATTTTCAAAACTGGTTCAGTACAGTACTAAATGTTGTCTACATATGCAAATTACGTGTGCCTCATATCACACTGTGTATAAATGTGTGTTAGAGAGAACTAAACACCAAGAACACACCAGTAAATAGTTAATATACTGTACACTTCCTTTTTTTAAAAATGTATTACCCTCGTGAAGTAGCAAAAACACAACACACTGCCCTGTTTGGCCTTGATGCCCGTTTAATGCGTTTAGACAGCATACATGGGAAGAAAAATCGATTGGTACTGTACATCAGCAAACCTGTGCGGCTTTAGCGAAGAGAGACTGTAGTCACATGTGGCTCCATGTACATATACTGAATGCATTATGGGATTTTAGCAACTGGTTTCTTTAGCTAGGGAGCCACAGAGAAGAAAAATCCAATATAAATCTGATGGTATAAGAGATGTTTTAAAGAGATTAACAAAGATCCCACATAGTGTGGGGGCAAACAGTTTAAGCATTTAAGCTAAACAACATGGGTTATTCAGTCTTTTAAAGTAAATACTCTGATTAGAAAGACTCAACTGCCAATATTTAGACATGTTAAGAAAAATCTGTACACACACACACACATGCACCCTATCACATATACACACACTTAATCCGTCTTACTATGGGGTGAAATGATGGATCGCAGGATGCATGCAGCCTCAAAGAAGAAAGCCATGTGAATGCTATCCTAAACTAAAAAAGGTCCAAAGCACACAGCACCAAACAGACCTCATGTTATCAGAGGAACAACTCACACACGCACACACACACATTTATTCAAATACATGAAAATACGATTTAAGGTAAACAAGTGTCTGAGCTGTATCTGAAAAATGCTTCATAGTTCAACAGACAAAATAGACAGAGTTGCTATTATTTGCCACAAAGACTATTTTTGTTGTCTTTGAGCCATGTATTCTTGTATTTTAATAGAACCAAAAAAAATTTAACCAGGGAAATTTCACAATTCTCTATCCCACACTGAATTTCACAGCAAAAACTACTAGCTAACGTAACGTTCAAACTATGGCTGTGCAAATAATCAAAATTCAGTAAAATACAGTAATCGAGATAAAACTATTTTTGTGCCCCATTCCACCCCCATGTTTGATTGTGTAAAGGTAAATGGGATCCGTGTGGCTCTTAAAGTGACAGTGGGCTAATATTCTGCTTTATATTAATCAAACAACAGAAGACAAATTCAAAATCACTCACAGCTCTTGACTGAAGGACCTTTGCAGCTTAAATAAGAAACAAAGGATGTTTAATTCTTACAGTGATTTGTATCAGATTATTCAATTTATCTCATAGGCTGTTAACTAAATACTTTAGACTTTTTCATTTGTATAATTTTTATACTATTGTATTCCTTTGGCTTTTTATTACTGGCAGTTTAATTATTTTCAATAATTTTGAGGCCCTTTTTTTATATATATATATTTAACTTATATTAGTTATTCTAGTAATCTGCTGTGGTGTTGAGAATTGTGACATTTCGCTGGTCTCTAAAATGTATGTCATAGCAACCTTATTTACAGAAAACACATATTTGATATAACAATCTTTCATATAAAGTTTTGGTCATATGGCCACTAATAATAGTGTTAAATAACCGTGATTACAATATTGACCAAAATAATCATGATTATGATTTTTGTCAATCAAGCGGCCCTAGTTCAAACATTAGTAAAAACAAAAAATAAAATGAGAACAATTATACAAATACCAATAGCAACAGCACAAATAAATCTAATAGAAACAAAGATACAAATTAGGTAAACAATGCAATAATTTTTCAGCTAAGTCTAAAAGTTTTATTCAGGTAAGATATTATACAAACTGAATGAAGTAATCTACACTGTATAAATAGAATAAATAGTAAAAATATAGAATATAAACCTTATTAAAGCTGCAAAAAGTTACTCAGTCAAGACCAGTGAGTGATTTTCTCTTTTATGTTGCTTGAGTAACATTCAAGGATACCTATTATGCCCCTTTTTACAATGTGTAATAAGTTTCAAGTGTGCCTGTGAAGTTTCAGCTCAAAATACCCCACAGATCATTTATTAAATCATTTTGAAAATGGCTATTTTGAGTAAAACCGGAAACACTCTTTTTGTGCAGGTCTCTTTAAATGCAAATGAGCTGCTGCTCCCCGCACCCTTTTCCAGAATAGGGCTGCCTTTACGGCTTGTATCTCAGATACTCTACCAAAAAACATCTGTTTGGTATTGTTTATCATGTTTGTCACACTGAAATCATGTGTTACCATATTAGTTTACACTTCTGATATACAGATTTCTGAGAGCAAATATGCCAATTCAGAGCGCGTGCACAGAACATGGCTGTCACTTGACATGTGAGCACTAAACTAAGGCCTCTTTCAAGTTTTATTGCGCTTAAACTGTCAAATATACACAAGTTTATGTTAAAATCAACATACAAAGTTACAGAAAACTTTTGCCATAATATTAGAACTGGTATATAGTTCTATTCAAGCACACCAAGACATTACATTACATTTATTCATTTAGCTGACGCTTTTATCCAAAGCGACTTTCAATTGCTATATATGTCAGAGGTCGCACGCCTCTGGAGCAACTAGGGGTTAAGTGTCTTGCTCAGGGACACATTGGTGTCTCACAGTGGACTCGAACCCAGGTCTCTCACACCAAAGGCATGTGTCTTATCCACTGCGCCAACAGCAGCTTTGTTGTGTGCTCTGGGTATCTTGGGCATTAATGTTAAAACTTGCAAGACATAAAAAGACATCCTGACCTGAGTACTTATTGTCAAGCCTTTGCTGGTAATCATAGAGTTGAGAAAAACACACAATATTTATAGTATACTATACTGTCATTAGTTTTCCATTGATATTTTGATATTAATTTCCTTTCTAACACTAGTTAATAATAATATGTTTATTTTTTATAGCACCTTTCAAGGACACGTTACAAAATAATACAAGCAAATTGGCAAGAAAAATACACCAGACTAGGGCTGTCACTTTTTTTTCAATATTCGAATATGCATTCGAACATGACGTGAAATATCCGTAATCGAACTATAAATAAAATATCCGGTTTTTAAAATGCCATGTGTAGCGCATTTTTTACAGTCTATGATTAGACTGTAGACCGTTTGTTTTTTATTTTATTCTTTGCCATCTTATCCAGTAGAGGGCACTCTAGACGTACCAAATCACGCGAATAATAGCTAGTAGCCAGGCACGTCTGTGCGCTCCTAACGTGTGTTCTCCACCGTGGGGAACATTGTAAATAAAAAAGAGAGCCGCACTTAATCCAGATCAAGTTGATAAACTGGTGTTTCTTGCAAAAAATATTAAGAAATGAATTAGGCTAGGCTATATGCCTTACTCCTGCTGCTGTTTAAGTTGTAACATTATTGTTTGCGCCTGTTCTGAATTGTTTTTTCTTTTCTTTTTTCATTTAGCCTAATGTTGTGGGATATGCATAGTGGCACTTCATATAAGTTGATATTCTAAGTTGATAACCTGCTGTTTCAAACATTAAGTAAAAAAAATAATAATCCAGATAGTCCTGTTTATGACTCTATGTGAATACATTTGTGATTGAATCTCCATTAGGCTACGGTGTTTTTTTTGTTTGTTTTTCACGGGGGGCGGACACATAGATATTCGAATATATTCGAATACATTGCATGATATTCGATATCCATTCGAATTAGATTTTTCTCAAAAGTGACAGCCCTACACCAGACAGTCAAAAGCCCCAAGACATTTCACATGGAGTTAGACACAAATGTCAATGTGTCAGTTTTTTTTTTTTTACTTTACTTGTCCACTAAATGCACATAAAAGGTGCAACAAAAATCTACAGATTTCCTCTAGGCTACATCTGTAATGTCTTTGGAAATGATGAGTGCACATCCTGGTTCTTGAGTGGCTGAAGCAAAACTGTAAAATTTGATTTCAAGCCATTTTCTTGCAGACAAGGAGAAGTGTTCAGGCGTAAATGGTAAAAGGCTTGTAATAGTTGTTTACTGTCCTGCTTTCCATAATAGCAGCCGGTCGGAAAGGTCAACAGTCCGGTCTTTGTTCAGAGCTGTGTGAAAGAGCTGTCTAACCAGCACACAGGCCTGTTAAAACACGCCACATTAACACTGATTACCTGAGCCTTTCATGATATGAATGAAAGGAAAAACACACATCTGCTTACCTCACTAAATAATCTGCTATTAAAGGTGCTCTAAGTGATGTCACACATTTTTAGGCCAAAACATTTTTTGTCACATCCAGCAAACATCTCCTCACTATCCGCTAGCTGCTTGTCCCCTGAACACACTGTAAAAAAACGGGGTCTCTCTAGACACCACAGGCTCCACAAACAACAAGAAAAACAAACTGGGCTCACCCGCACCACAAAACATAACAAACTGTTCCAGCCAATAACCGACAAGAAAGATTTGGGGGTGGGGTTTGGGGGGTTAGTGCACGGATGAGGAGGAGGGAGGGTCTAGCTAGCCTCCGTTTGGTTTGACAACAATTTGAACGTCAACAAGAAGTTACGACTCCCGGCATCGCTTAGAGCACCTTTAAAGCAATAAACCAAAAAAAGCCATTCATTATACATCCAAGGTTAACGTTTTTTTTCTCTCTCTCTTTTTTTCAGGGGAATATAGATCTAAAATGTTTCATACTGCTTTTGTGTTTACTAAAATTTACTTGCAAGTCAAACTAACTCATTATGAAGGCCTGCACATAAGTTTTTCAGCCTGGTTCTCATAAAAGATCCTAGAGATTTGGTTTGGTCCTTACACTGCACATAGTGTGACCCATTAAATATATAATTAATAATTCATTTTTTCTAACATCAACAAAATCAAGAGTTCCTATTTAAATATATGACAGATTTATTTTTATTCAATTTAATCACTGTATGTTGTCAATATAAATTTAATTCCAACCGTATATGAAGTAATGAAGTAGTTTAATCAATTTACAGACAGAATATTAATGTAAAATCAATGTTAACAAAAAGAGAGAGGTATGGTAAAGGAGACAAATATCCCCTTAAAATTTCAGTATTTCAACTCAAATCGATCAAACTCAGAGAAACTGGATGGAAGAATGTTCCAGCAGTTATATTGACCCTGAGGACATTTAAATCTGCCACACTTATGATTGAACACCCAGCACTCTGTGCTCACAAACTGCCAGAAAGTTTTTACTATAGGTAAATGTGATCCATAACTCACAGACTGTAATGAAACAAAACCCTCAAGAGGACACATTAAACCTGTGTCATTAATCACATGACCTGGCCGAGCGCCACTGTGTCGACTGCATTTGGCATTTAAATGAATACACGGTTTAGTGTAAACAGAAGCAGGAACACAATCACTTCTAGCTATGCAAGCAGTATCGTGTAAAATATTTGAAAATATTATTACAAAGTATTCATTTTCTATTTTTAGCGAATTTAAAATGTTATTTATTCCTATGTAGGTAAAGCTGAAATTTCAACATCATTACTCAGGGCCCTATTTTAACGATCTAAACTCAAAGTGTTAAGCGCACGGCGCAGGTGCACTCAGGGCGTGTCCAAATCCACTTTTGCTATTTTAACGACGGAAAAAACGGTTGGCGTGCATGGGCGTATGGTCTAAACAGGTTGTCCTTATTCTCTTAATGAGTAATGGGTGTTTTTTGGGCGTAAGGTGCAATAAATCTATCAGAGTCTCATCTTCCATTCCCTTTAAGAGCCAGTTGAGCTCGTGCTATAATGGATTTGCTATTTACACGGCAGAATTTGGCAACCGCAAAGACAGAACGCGTCTCCGAGATGAAACGGAGCTGCTGGTGTGCGAGCAAATAGATTTTTCTGATACATGCGATGACTATCCATTATGACATGTAGGCATTTTTATATATATATTTATATATATTTAATTAGCCTACAAAAAATTATTATGCATTGCAATCCTATAATTTTTCATATTTGGCATGTTTGTGTGCTGCTGTGCATCCCTGTGTTTAATAAGCAGCGTGTACGCTCTTTAAATAACAAAGAAAAAACAGTGCCAGACTTTATACCAGGTTTGAGCTGGTCTATGGCGCAGTCTATTTTCAGCTTCTTAAAATAGCATTGCACCAGCCTGTTGAAAACAGTTGTGCTGTCATACTTTTTTCATGATTCTTTAATGAATGAAGGTTGAAAAAGTCACTTTGTGTTAAAATAATGATTAGTAAATACAGAAAGTAACATTAAGCTTCTACAGTAGCTTAATAAATGCTGTATTAGTATTGTTCATTGCTAGTTAAAGGGATAGTTCATCCAAATAGTAAAATTATGTCATTAATGACTCACCCTCATGTTGTTCCAAACCCGTAAGACCTCCGTTTATCTTTGGAACATAGTTTAAGATATTTTAGATTTAGTCCGAGAGCTCTCAGTCCCTCCATTGAAGGTGTGTGTACGGTATACTGTCCATGTCCAGAAAGTTAATAAAAACATCATCAAAGCAGTCCATGTGACATCAGAGGGTCGGTTAAAATTTTTTGAAGCATTAAAAAAAAATTTGGTCCAAAAATAGCAAAAACTACGACTTTATTCAGCATTGTCTTCTCTTCCGTGTCTGTTGTGAGAGAGAGTTCAAAACAAAGCAGTTTGTGATATCCGGTTCGCGAACGAATCATTCGATGTAACCGGATCTTTTTGAACCAGTTCACCAAATCGAACTGAATTGTTTTAAACTGTTCGCGTCTGCAATATGCATTAATCCGCAAATGACTTAAGCTGTTAACTTTTTTAATGTGGCTGACACTCCCTCTGAGTTCAAACAAACCAATATCCCGGAGTAATTCATGTACTCAAACAGTACACTGACTGAAATGCTGTGAAGAGAGAACTGAAGATGAACACCGAGCCGAGCCAGATAACGAACAAAAGACTGACTCGTTCACGAGTCAAGAACCGGTTGCATCGGTTTTCGGATCACCAGTAGTTCTTTCTGACAGTTAGATTCAATAAACCGGTTGAAGAAAACGGTTCACTGGTTCTTTTGCGCTCAACGTAATGACGTCATTGACGATGATTGCCCTTGATTCAAGCCTTCGGTTTACCCGCGCTCATAACACTAGCACAGAATCAGTTAAGAATCAATCACCAAAAGAATTAGTTCGGTTCAGATGCTCTGTTTGTCAGTCTGCTTCACGCTGAATCACACATTTAATGATTCCTAATGTGTTAACTAAAGTTGTGATGTAATGAAATGAACTTCATTGTAAAGCATAAAGGACAAAGTTGGCACAACTCTTCCACACCATGTAATGGTAATGAGTCATGATGTTACATCAGTGCTTCATGATGACATGGCTAGAGGTTTGATGATGTCACAGTTCTTGTACACACTACAGTATTTCAACATCAGCTCCCAATAACACACAAAGGCACACGGATCCCTCCTGATGGACAGCCAGCTACCCTTTAGCCCCGTCACTGTCAATCAACAGCTTGTTTCCATGCCGAGTGGCCAGGCTGCCATGACAACGTGAGATTCTTCAGTGCAGTCACTGGTTGAATGAGATTGAGAGGATCCTGAATATGAAACAATTCTCTATTTATAGGCATGCGAGTGAGTTTAAAGGTACCAACTATAATGGACATACAGTGAAAACAGCAGAAACACAGCACACTGACATAACACATCAAACTGTTTTCAGCCAGTATGGGGAGTCAATAAACCTTCCTATTAAGGATTAATTATTGGAGAAATAGATACTACATTTGCAAACTAAGTATTTCAATTGGTTACTGTCATTGTTGGTGGTGTCTAAAATAGTTTCTAATTAAATTGAGTTTGAAACATCTTTTCACCACCGCTGATTGAGGGCTCTTTGCAAGAGAAAATGAACTAAAAAATACACTAAACACATTTTTTCATGTACATGTATGTTGTTTTTGTTCCTTTTCATCTAAATTTCCATTACTATTATATAGAGAGACACAACATTTCAGGTGCAATTCCAGGAAAAGTCACATTTTGGTGGCAAAAATATGATTAGATAAAGGCATTTATATGATTAATACTGTGTAAAAAAAAAGAAAAGACAAAAGTAGCTTTAACGTCAGATGGCACACCTACAGTCTGCCAACGGATCATTCACACAACGTCTGATGCATACTGCTCACTAAAATGCCAATGAAAAAGCCAGAACGTATTACTTCCTGATGGAAGGTCTCCACACATTGTCCTAATTTGTTTATTGTTGTCTATAGAATATTCACGGTGACTGCTATGTCATCATTCTAAATCAGACACCACTTTGTTGCAGCACGGTCTATTATTGCGGTAGCATCGATTTCAGATTCACTCCAGTGTAAGTGGAATATCCTTGGACAGAACAGGCTACATACAGTGTGCAGCAGACTCTATGCTCTATGCCAGCAATCAAAAGTCTGTCTCCAGCCAAACCTGGGCTGAATTAGCATGCATGCACCTAAAATAGAATAGAACCCAGCAGGAATCATTCATCAACAGGTATCCAGTCATCCCTGGAAGATACACACAGCTGCTAAGAGGAAAATAAGCCTGATTAAACTCATACTGTACATGCTGTTACTGCTGGGCGCTTTGACCAAAAATCAGTATCACAATTTTTGTTGTTGTTGTTTTTTTCATGGTTTATCTTTTTTTTCTTTCTGACTGTGCCTTTTTATGATTCAAATTTAGTAGTCAAAGAGCGGAATTTTCACCATCATTACTCTAATCTTCAGTGTCACATGATTCTTGAGAAATCATTTGAATATTCTTGTTTGATGCTCAAGAAACTTTTATTATTAACACTTTAGAAAACAGCTGCTTCTTTTATTTATTTATTTATTTATTTTTTGTGGACAGATTTTTCTGAATAAATCTGATAGAAAGCTCATAACGGAAACATCTTTTGTAGCATTATAAATGTAACAAAATAAAACTGATCAAATTAAATGATAAAAGTATCAATTTAATTAATCCTCGCCATGTAAAAGCAATAACTGAAAAAATACTTTTGACCAGTATAGTGTACACATATTTAAATCTGAAAAAACAGACCAAAAATAGTGATGACGTATCAAAATTTTACAGCTGTATAAAAATTTAATGAGGTTACAACTACTCTTAAACAATGTTACATCCCTTTTCCCGGATCCTTACTTTCCAGCAAATACAAATCACTCCTTCATTAGACATTAAACATACAAAAAAACTATCCATTGTAGAGTCTGGTCTGATGAATTCAATCATCTGCTCATATCTGCTGGTGAAGACAGACATTATGACAGGAAGTTGATTAGCTTATGTAATCAGTAGGAATGAGTGCTAAACGTCTTCTGGAGGAAGAGAAAGAGACAAATATCTGAACTTGAACAAAACATTTCATTAAAAATGTAGAATATAGTACTATATTTGAAGATGAAGAGTTTGACAGATATTGTAGTGGAAAGATTGAGAAAGAAAGATTTCTGCAGATAAAGATGTATTTTAACATACTGTAACAACTGGCACACATCCGTGTTTAACACAAGTAAGTGTTTCCTGTCTCCTCTGAGGGCTGATGTTGAGCGGAGGCTCATTTCTCCGCTGTAATGGAGAGACTGAGGGGATGCATGTCTGGTTCACATGTAAAGTACATCCCACCCAGTCGACTCTGCAAGATGATTGATGAGCAGCAGATACACACACGCACATCGCCCATGTTAAAGTGGACAACTTAAATGTCATTTCATAGGAAACTGATTTTAGTGAATGCAATTAAATGTAAGGTATTAGACGCCCTCCAACACAGTGTTGGGCTGCTGCTGTTTGTATTATGTGTGCATGTGTTAAACAGAGCCCCAGTACTCTGCTGTGTTTGAAGAACGGCTGTAATCTAATTTGCTGAGTGCAGAGTGATGATTAGTCCCTCTGCTGTAAAGCCCACAGCACAATTCCGAGGGGATCTGAGATCACACTTCTGCCTCTCCACACTGATCTCAGCATGAGCCAAGAGAAAAAAACTCATTCACAAGCTCCTTATGCAGAGCTCCCTTCTGAAGAGCTCTCAGAGCTGCTGAGGTTTAATTGGTTAGTATTTATTTGTGTCTCATTGAATGGTTGGTTTACTTTATTGTATTTTTAAATAAAATAATTAATTTTGTTTCTATTTTGCATTTGTTTTGTATTTTATTTATTTATATTTTGTTGCTTTATTTTGTTTTGCTGTTTTGTTCTGTTTTGTTTCATCCCAATTCACCTTAACTATGCTCTAAAAGTTTTTTAAGTATTTAAAAACGTTATTTTAAAAGACAAATTTTTCCCCCATAAACTTGCCTACTCTTTTGCAAAATATATAATTTTACATGTGAAGCAAAAGAGTAGGCAAGTTTATGGGGAGAAAAAAAAGAGAACCTAAAATAACTTTTTTTTTTTTTTTTTTTTTCTTGTTTTGTATCCTGTTTTGTTGTCTTGTTTTTTTCTTGTTTTTATTTTGTAATTTTGTTGTGTTTTGATGCATTTTATTTTTGTTTTGTTTTGCTAAATTATTTTGTTTTACTCTTTTATTTGGTTTAACTTTTCTTTCATCCACATTCACAAACGTATAATATGTTCGTAAGGAATGTACTTTTATTCTGAAAAAATTGTCAAACTTATGTGTGTAACAGAAGAGTAGGCAAGTTTTAGAATGTATTTGCATCTTTAAAAGAAAGTTTTGCCACATAGTTACGTTCATCCTGTCACCATAAACTGGACTATCAACTTTTCTGGTTCCAAACCTGGAATTGCAGTTCTTTGCAGCAGTATATTCCATGTGTGGGTTGTGATCCAGCACGGATTAATCTGTTTTGAGGTGAATGTGTAGCTGTCAGTCACCACACGGGTGTGAATATTCACTGTACTTAGTATTCACAGATTCTAGCCTAAGTCTTGGAATATATTACCCAAATAAGAATTTTCACCATATATTGTCATCTGAACAAATAAGTAACAAGTCTGCCACGCTTTGTTCTGACCAACTGAGGAAAAAACATTACAATAAATCGCGCTACCCATGGTGATTGAATCTAATGATCGATTAGCTCATATCACATCAAACCCTGCAAATAATAATTATTGTTATACTTTATTCTCAAATTATTAATGTTAAAGGTGCCATAGAATACAAAAATCACCTTTATAAGGTGTTTGAACACAGTTGTGTGGCCGCAGTGTGTGAAAACAACCAGCCTATAAATGGTAAAAACCCACCCACTTATTGATTTATAATTCCAAAAAAATCATAAACAGTCTCTCTACACAAGCAGTTCCAGACTATGACGACATAGTTGGTGAAAGTCCTGCCCATTTGTGACTCTCTCTGCCCTATTAGCATATACACAGCCCTGAGTGAGAAGCTGTGGTCCGTCATTACTGTTCTCTGCTGTTGCTGCGCCAAAGAGCCATTAAAAGTGTCATGTGTTGGGATGCACCAATGAACATAGCAGTCTCCATAGACCGCTGAGGACACGGTGGTTAACTTTCATTTTCAAAGGAAAGGTCATTTACTTTATGCTAACACCAGACTCGACTGCCTCACAAACGAGGGTCAGTTCAATACCAATGCTTCGTGCACAAACGTCCAGACTCCAGACAAAATAAGCATCACTCATAATATTTTTCCAAAATAACTTCTTGGCTCTCTGTTAGGCTAATGTTGCTAAAGCATTAGTGTTTTCACTAATGCTGCCTTTACATGCTACCAGAATGATCAATATGTGAGGTCAGTGTCACGGTCACCATAACACCAGTATGCCCACAAGAATGAGCTTTTGTTTCTGAGGAAAATAACAGTACATTTTTGTCAGTTATTTTATCTAAACAGATCGAATAATTTCTTCAAGATTTCAAAATCAAATAGCCTACTGATAATGTAGTAGCACTGTAAGATTACATTTGTTTGAATGCATTATTGCTAAAGTGATTGCGTGTGAATGTGCTTTATCTGTTTAAATCATGCTTTAACCCGAAAATAATCAGTAAAAGAAACAGACAAACTCATATAGCCTTTAACATCCCGCTCGACTATTGCAGTCATTATAACCTGATCAAGCCATAGCTAAATATGTTTAACATGAATTCTTGCTGAATATGCAGTTATATGACAGGCTGTTGGCATGAATTGTACTCGTGATGGAGGCTGCAGTCAGAATCACACCGCTCAGTTCATCCTTTGCTCTGCGGCGTGTCTCTGTCAGACTCGTGGTGGAGGGTTGAGCCACTCTGAACTACGGGAGCCTGAGTGGTGCGTCGGTGGATGTTGAAAAGAAAACCGATTTTCATTCAAACAAACCGATGCAAATTACAAATTCGAGTTAATTGATAAAATCGATTTATCACCCAGCCCTAATTGCTTTCATATTATTTAATGAAAAAAAATGCAGCTGCATTTAAATGCAGGTGTGTAAAATATGTGCAAGATTTGCACTGCAGGTGTGATGGTAGATGTGCAGCTTTTTTTCTTATTTATTTTATCTTCATTACAAATCTTGTTTGGTTTCATTTTGGATAATTGCATGTAAAAAATAATTTTCGTTGTAATGCAAAATGTGAATTAATATTCATATGCAAGTATTTGTGCAAAAATTATTAATTCGCATTAATGACAGGGCGCATTAATATTCAACATTCAACAATCTGTGAATGTTGCATTTCTCTGTCGGAGAGAGCCAGCACTGTGAATTTCATCTTGCAGCAGACAAGAAAACATTTGTTTATTAATAAATAATTAAAATGTCTCATTTTTCACAATTATTAGGCTACTTCTGCATGTACTTTGTGGCAAACTTAATGCATGTGCTTGAGCGAGGAATATATTAAGATTTGATTATGTAAATTTAATATAAACCTCTGATTAGTTGAATATAACAAATGAACGACTAGAACTAGAAAAATCTTACGTGGGGACAGACCATTTTTTAGTCTATAACCAAAACAACAGTCCTATATAAACCGGTTCAGCAACTTTGAAAGCCTCATAAGACACTGTCCATATGAAAGAGCAATTCACACCTTTATCTCGACCCCCACAATCCACACATAACTAACCCCAAAAACCCAACCCCCTCCAGCTGAACAGAATTCTGTCTGTTTTTTGGCTGTGAAGAACGGTGTGTTACTGGGCTGAAACATGCCTGCACTCAGCAGCACTACTCTTTGTATTCATTATATTCTCGCAGCCCATATTATTATTTTCACAAGACCATAATGATAATAACAAATCATCAATTAATAATTAATCATTATTTTACGAAAATCATTGTTATTTGTGATCGTGGATGTTTGCGGAAGGCTTTAAGACCAAGCGGAATCCTATGTTCCCGCCTCACAGCGCGCGGGACTCGCGCTCAGTGACGCAGCTTTACTGTCTGCGGTTTGACTTTACTGAATCAGATTGAGGCGAATACAACTTATTGATCATGAGACCAACATTTAGCAAGCAGGAAAACATTCATTCTAACAGAAAGAAGACGTATTTTATTGAGCTAATGCTGTTAAATAGAGAGAGAGAGAAAGAGAGAGAGAAACAGTCTAGGGCTATTCTTAAACTTAGAGCTCATTATATTGAAGTACAAATCCAAACACCAGAAATGTTATGCATTTTATGAATAATGAAATGTTATAAAAAGTATGCATTTTATTTATTCACATGCTGTATGGTTGTTGGTATTTAGCAGTTAAAACCTATTTTTAAACTTGAATTTAAATACTATTAAACTAACTTTTAAAATATCAAGGAGTTTATAAATTAAAAATGGTAAAATGTCACAGTGCATGTTAAATAGCCTAAATGAACTTGTGTTAATAATATAATTTGATTTTTTTACATGAAAAACTCCTGTATAAAATGGGACAGCAACCTTTATAATCAAACATTTTGAAATCGTCCACAGCTGAGCAACGCGAGAGGGGGATCTGCACCAGAACGCGTGAAGTGAATGTGATGAACGGTCATTTTCAGATGCAATGGAAAAAACTAAACAAAAAAATAGCCTAGATTAGGCCCATGCAGGCTCTGCTCTCAAGTATATAATACTTATAATTACTGTTAACCCAGAGTAACACATTTTAACGGATTAATCGCCTTTTTTCAATTGGTGCATGTTTTCTTTATTTATTTATTTTTAAACACGCTAAAAAATTAAATTAAGTTTGTGAGAGAAAAAAAATATATTAATCATGTATAGGTTTAATTTTAATGTATTAATCACCTATTTTCGTTTGCTGCATGTTTTTTTTTATATATTATATAATTCATGTATAAATTGCATTTTATTACATTTAGAAATAATAACGGCTGGCCTAATAATGTTATCATGTACAAACAGGATATATTTAATTCCCTTCACTTTGCAACAAATCCTTTAAATTTAACAAATATATCAGGACAAAACAAGAATTAAAAATATAGAATTCTAATGAATAAATATAATTGCAGTATATAATAATATAGGCTTAGCTATAAACAAACAAAAAATAATAATAATTTAAAGCTAAGCATAAGGTAAGGTTGGGCTTTCTCTTTCTCTTACTCGGGAGAAATCCGTTTCCATATTCGTGATGTTGCCCATTTGAAGCTTAAGTATTATTTGTGAGGTAAAATAGGCTTTGTTGTTCACGCGTGTTTCAGTATCGATGAAAAAAAAAATCATAATTAACAATATGTGGAGTAAGTGGACCGCTGCTAATGCTGAATGTATGGTGAACGACTGCTGTTTCCAGTGAATATGTGCACGAGACACCAGCGCGATCAAACAACTGAAACAGAAAATACTCAATTTTTGGACACACATAAGGCATAATTCAAAAATGCAAAGTGTTAGTAGTTTGAAAAAAATCAAGAATAAAAACAGAGTTAATAATAATTATTGCTAAATGCTGGACCCTTCCCATTTCGCTCTGCATATGGAACCTGAAGATTTTTTTTAAACCAAGAATGAACCAAAATGAAAATGAAATGAAAACATTTAGCTTTTTATCTATCTATCTATCTATCTATCTATCTATCTATCTATCTATCTATATATTTTGAGATCACATGCACACTCTGGGGACATCAGAGAACATTAAAATATTGTATTAAGAAATTCTTTAAACCCAAAAAGCAAACTATGTGAAACCCTCTGCCAAAACCTTCCTGAACCACTCAAATAAACGTTGTGAATCGAGCCAATGTAAGGCGATAAATTTGAAAACTGGCTTGTTATGTACTTGCTCAAATATTGATTTTGGATCATTTTTACCCAAAAAATGTTACAGCTTTAAATATTTTTTTCAATCAGGTTAAATATTTATTATTAATCACTTAATAAAAATCCCTTTATTTAAATCGCTTTACTTATTTGTTGGATCTGCACATCTGCCATGTGTTTCGAAGCACAATGGGTTGTGCGCAATATTAGCGATTACAGTGTGTAAATCTGCACTTCAAACTCCTACTAGAAATAATAGACCATCCGGGTAACCTTGGGATACTCATTTCTAGAGCCTATGATTAGAAACACACTAATTCTTATTTTTAATATTTAGGACAGATGTTATGTGAATTAGGACACAGCATTTATTTGGTTTTGTTTTGTTTCTGACAGATAATGCTTTTACCAATGTTAAATTGTACCCAAACAAACTTGCCAAATAAGCACTCGGATATTAAATTTGAAACATATAGTCAGAAAGAGAAAAAAAAGAGAGCAGGAAAATGAGAATACAATGCCCTTCCTCAGCACTTTTGTGCAACTGTTCAGGAGAATTGTGTAATCTTTTGCAAAGCTCTCTGGCTCACGCTGTCTTTCTGCATCTCTAGATTTTTAACCCTGTGGAAACAGAGGCAAGAGTAATATCAGTGTGTGTCTGCGTGTATGTCAGTCTCATCTGGTGAGGATTATTGAGGGCACGAGGGGGATCACAGTTTCTCTTCAGGGACATCATTAGGAAAAGAATGAGGAGTGAAAAAGATAAGCGATCACAGTATATAGATGAATCAAATCTAGATCTTTACATTTTCCACAAGACGAAAATCTTAAAGCCAATCACTTAAAAGGTAACAGCACATTTCTAAAACAAAACTCTACAAGAGGATTTAAGTGTGTGTGTGTTATATTCGTTTGGTTACAGGAAATAAAAGTTGGTAAACTGTTCATCCAATGCAATGTCCATAGCACCCCTTTCCCTCAACATGAAAAACAGTAACAGTGAAGCTTGCCTATAAAAGATGAACAAAATGAGAGGAGGGGTTGAGAGGAAAAAGTGGGGTGGTGAAAGACAGTTGCCATCTGTTCTTTTCTGTAAAGACGAGACCGAACACACATACACCTCAGAACATGTAGAGCACAAATATCAACTCAGTTACAACTTTAGCAAACAATACAAACACTGTATCGAGAGCACTCGATGCCAGTGGCCAAAACACACACACACACACACACACTCCGCATACAACACATGAGC
This sequence comes from Carassius carassius, assembly GCF_963082965.1. Classification (NCBI taxonomy): domain Eukaryota; kingdom Metazoa; phylum Chordata; class Actinopteri; order Cypriniformes; family Cyprinidae; genus Carassius; species Carassius carassius. The sequence continues at coordinate 18,496,740 of NC_081759.1, read as the reverse complement.
TAATAGTGGCAGAGAAAATTCCAATCAGTCTCACCATCACAGCGATAAATTGGAATTTCTCTCTATGGAAGCATCCCATCTGAGGAGCCAGAAGATGTTCAGCAGAAACGGACACATCTATTTTCCACAGTTTATTCTCTTTCTCTCTCACACATCATCACTACATTCATTCATTTTCTTTTTATATCTCCCTTTATTCTTACTCGTTTTGTTTTTCTACTGGATCTGGGCTTGGCTGATGCCTGAAACCCGTGGTTCTCTGTTACGCTTTGAATTACTGCTCGACCGATATGTATTTTTTGACAGCAGATGCTTATAACTTGGAAAGCAGGTGGGCCGATATGATTTTATTTTCATTATTATTAAGAAATTTTAATATTTCAAAAATTTCAAAAAAGAAATGTGTAAAAGAAATGCACTTATACTTTAGATGACCTTATTTTTACCAAATAAATAAATATTTAATACAAATATAATTAAAAAGAAAGTAAACACTGTAACCAACAGGGCACTCAGTATTCAGGAAAGTTTGTGTGCATTGGGAATCATATTTTTCAAATAAAGCCAATTTAACACTCATTTTACACACAGCACACAGAGAAAATGACATGAATATGACAGTGGGTGAATGCATAAAGCGCAGCACAAGTTTAAAGTTTAAAGCATTAAATTAACACGAGCCGACTGTCACACAGAGAACACGCGATCATGCTGGATTAGGGCTGTAGCTATCGAATATTTTAGTAATCGAGTATTCTACCAAAAATTCGATTAATCCATCGATTAATCGAGTAATCAGATAAAATGTGTTTTTGCTTAATTAAAGTGCAATATTAATTATGCAAGAGAAAATAAGACTCCTGGGTCTCTTAAATTGAACAACTAAGTTTCCTTTTTTAGAAAATTTTTATTTTTATTTTTAAATGCATAGAATGCAATGCATACATCAAAAATAAACATTTAATTATTACCCATTGTTTCTCTGTCTGTACTTGTACTGTGAACAATGACAATAAAGTTGACAGATGAATTAAGTGCATTTAAGTGCCATTCAGTTGGGGTTTTAAATAAAGCATTTTCTGAGATGCACATTAAACATTAAACACATAAAACATTATTTAAATTTTTTGGTAAACAAAGGGGATTTACTATTAAAAATAAAATGGAAGAAATGTTGTGTGATTAAACCGTAAAAAAAAAAAAATGTTTGATTTTTTTTTTTTTAGTAGGCTATGTACATTCTGCTGAACAATAGTCTTTAACCTGACTTTTATTTTGACGGGTTGACGTACCTTTACAGTTCTGTGTATGTGATGTTATGCTAGTTTTACTCAAATCAAACGGTCAAATGCTCATGAAGTGACTGTCAGAGCAGTTCTGGATCTACAGTTCTATCTACACACTCCACGAAGTTCTCTTTACGTTTGCCCGCGCCCTCAGATCAAAACACTGCAGACTCCTTGCAGTATGAGATTTCGGACTCAGCGCTTGTGTCTCCTTCCGCTTTGTGGGTGACGTAAAAGCGTTGTGTCACATTTAAAAAAAATCATTGCGAAAGAAGCTGACGTGAGATTTATAATAAATTAAAAGAAGCTTCAAGGCAGAGGAATTTGCCTCGATCATTTTTTGTAATCGAGTTACCCGAGTTACTTGAGGAATCGTTTCAGCCCTATGCTGGATACACATGCACACTTCACAAGACCACACAGCTCGATTCGACTGAGTTTGCAAGGATTTGTGAAATTAAATGTTCATTCGTCATTCAAAGATTTGTTTAAATAATATAAATGCATATTTGCTTAATGCTGACGGCAAACGAGAAAGTATTATAATGTTTGCCTTTCTATTACTAATATGCCTAATATAAAATAAATCATTATAATACTTTCTGTATACATTAATTCCTTTGTTTAACAGTTCTATCTGATTATTAGACAGACTTCTATTCATATTAGACAGAACTGTTAATGACGACGACAAACAAGAGAGAGAGAGAGAGAGAGAGAGAGAGAGAGAGAGAGAGTGTGTGAGCACTGTGTGTGCTCAGACGCTGCCTTTCTCAGCACTGTCAAAATAAATGTCCCACCTCGAACGTAACGGCCAAGCAGAAAAACTTATCGGCCGATGCCGATATTTGAAAAATGCCCAATATCAGCCAATATATAGGCCTTGCCGATATATCGGTCAACTACTACTTTGAAAAGCGCTGATGTAATGTTATCTATCTATCTGACATTAACAAGCTTCTGTTTGAAAGGGTGACAAGCTACGCAATATCGCGTTCATTATCGAAGGCGATTCATCTGCAATAATGAACACAATATTGCGTAGCTTGTCAATGATCTACGGCTGTGTCTATTAAGTGTCGCTCCATTTGAAAGCAGGTGATGGCAATTTAGCGGTAATCACGGAACCAGATTTACAGACTAGATGTGCATGATCACATCGTTAGATATATCGCCCAGCCCTACCCAGAACACATTAATGGCAAGCACCACTCACATTATTTCCAGAAAATGTATCTACTTGTTTTGCTTATTCCTCCAATTAATTGCTCTAATACACCTCTAAGATAATCACTGTTCTTTAGCAACCACCATTTTAGTAAATTTCCACAATGTTGGGCTAGACTGAAGAGGCAGTGCAAGTGATCTGTTCATCTGTAATACCACAATAATAATGCACTTTATACAACAAAAGGGCTGTTTTAGTAATATTATTGAACTTGGCTGGGACCTGCAAGCTTGAACATAACAAGCAGAGGAGGCTGAAGCTCATGCAGAGAGATTTGAGAAGATCTAAAAGGTCAACAGGCTGCTTGAGTCTCTAATGCATTCCAGACTGCATCGGTAAACAACACCTGAACCCATGAGAAGAGAGAAAGAGAGAGAGAGAGAACGATGGTGAATAGAGCGTCGCTCACTCAATGTTTTTCAAATACACTGGAGGAGAAAACTAACGTTTACCTCAATTCTATGTCTGTAATCTTTTTGCTTTTGTATTAAAATGCAGGGTTGTTGTACAGAATTTACTTAAAACTTTACAATTCACACAAATCAAAACTATTGTAACATTCCTTTGATAAGTTATTTAACAATAAAATAATATTATACTAGACTGTTATTATTTATTAGAGTGAACAACTTCTAAAAACCTTCTATCCAATAATCATAATAAGCTTTGTAAATTTTAAAACAAAACAAAAGCCCGAGCTTTCAAAAAACTTTATCATAATTTTATAAATTCAAACCATGTTGTTTTGATGCAGTTTAGTATGATATGACAGATCACTGTAGCCTCCTCATTTCAAGCAGCATCATCTCTTAATTTTTACTACGAGTTTCTTGCACAAAATGAACATGAATAAATATAAAAGAGTATGTTGAAAGAAATAGTACAATTTAGAGAAATATATAATGGTTAGTGTAATAATATTTCATATTTATAATATTTTTTCCATATCCTTTTGTCTTCATTATTTAATGTATCTTTGAATAAATCTGTCATAAAAACAAGCCACCATTTAAATGTCTATATTTCAAAAACAAACTGAAGTAGAAAAAATTATATCATTAAAATATATATATATATATATTAAAATGGCCTTTTATGCAAGTTCTGTTCATGTGTGACTCCTTTGAAAGGTTACAAAGATTAGGTAGCACTTAAGTACTACTACAGTCTACTAAGTTTTTCTGGAAAACGGGTCTTTGCGAACTTGACAGAAGAACTCTGATGTTTACCATTCTCCATATTCAGCAATAAGAACTAAATAGTAACACTCACAAAAAACCGGAGATGGCCTAACCTTTCAAAGGTCCTGACAACTCAATAATGGCATATAGAAGACTTCTTCTAAAAATAAGAACACTCTGATTGGATTGAAGCAGAAAAAGAGGGACAGAAAAAGAGACATATAAAATGACAGGGATGCTCCTGAGATTATGTGAAGCCGGCCTGGATCCGAGAAGATAAGTGATGTGTTGTAAATACCATATGCAAGCACCTCACGCGGTCGCCACGGCAACAGTCATGCGCATCCCCCATATGTCCTAATTATTCCGATTCTCCCAGATGGAGATGACATGACTCTTCAGTAATTACTCGAACGAGTTTCCGAGAGATTCTACCACTTGGTATGAGCTGGACGACACAGCGAAGGGAGGAAGAGAGAGAGAGATCTGTTTAAATCACAATATGAACACATCCTTCATCTGCTCATATTCAGTCTGAAGGCTTCCCTTTTTAGGTCACCAAGCTCCCAAATCACACCACACACATACTGTTGATATATGGGCATAACAACAGCATGCCAAGTACTAAAACGTTGTGAATGTGTACCTTTAAAGGGATAGTTCACCCAAAAATGAAAATTACCCCATGATCTACTAACCCTCAAGACCTAAGTGTATATGGCTTTCTTCTTTCAGATGAATACAATCATTAGAATACAGATGAATACAATCGTTATATAAAAAAATGTCCTGGCTCTTCCAAGCTTTATAATGGCAGTGAATGGGGGTTGAGATTTTGACTCCCAAAAAAGTGCATCCATCCATCATAAAATGAGCTTCACATGGCTCCGTTAATATATAGGCCTTCTTAAACAAAGCAATGCGTTTATGTATCCACTATCCAAGTCAAACTATCCATAGGACCTGACCAGGTCACATACAGGCATCCCCACAAAGCGGTTTTAAACAGACCAGAGACAAAAAGTCATAGTCGCAAAGTCATAAATTTATGATAAGACCTTCACGTTAACATTATTGCAGCACCGGCAGCGCTCCAAGCATCATAATTACACTGAGCAATGCAATGTCATGAGGAACTAGAAGTCTGAAGGGCTTTTAATTAGAAGGATTTAATTATCCTGATTACAGGAGGACAAAACATGCCAGGCAATCACAGGGAAAATGTCAGTTAACATATTAATTAATCAGCCTGAGGTGAAAAACTTAAAGAATTCTGCAAACTTGAGCTACTTCAAAACAAAAAACAAAACCTAACAGAACTAACAATAAAATGTATTGCTCAGAAAATGCAGTGCCTTATTTGCTTAAGTCATTAGCTGCGTTTACATGGACACTACTAATCCGATCGTAATAGGACTAGAAGCATAATCAGAATAAAAAAAGTCACATGTAAACACGTCAATCGGATTGAATTGGCCAGATCCGACTAAAATTTTGATCGGATTGTAAGGGGTGGATAATCCCTTTTGTAATCCGAGCGAGAGGAAATGTAAACACTTGATCAGATTGAAAACTGAAACGGGAAAGTACAGTGCAAGCGCAGTGAGGTAGACATAGCGTAAATACGTATGACGCACGGAACGAGCTGTTCTTCCTGGTGACTAAAGTGTCATAAATAAGTGTCCTGTCATTATAAAACTCCCCTTTCACTCAGCGTATGTGAAGTGGAACAGGACCACGTTCCACCAGTCCTTATTTAAAACTCTCATCAACAGACAACAAGTTTTGGGTGCGGGAAGGGACACTTTTACACTTTTTTTTTTTTAAGTAACATTAAGCAGCACAGCAGTTCATGTGCTGGTCGTCGCCTAATTAGGACCCGAAGTAGATAAATATCACGTGTGCTTTTTTAAAACAGCATGCGACAGCAGCGGGGAAACTCTGTATATTCATGCAGTGTGTGCATGTCAAAAGAGTAAATCCGATCAGAAGCTTGTGACATGTAAACGAGCATATCAACCCGATCACTTTATTCAGTGTTTATGTAAACACTACGTTCGGATTCGTCAATCAGAACAAATTCAATCCGATGGAAGCAAAAAGTGTCCATGTAAACGAACCTATTGTGTATCAAACCCATCGGTTTAACAAACATTAACTAGGGCTGGAAAATAATTCAATATTAATAGGCCTATATACACTCACCTAAAGGATTATTAGGAACACCATACTAATACTGTTTTTGACCCCCTTTCGCCTTCAGAACTGCCTTAATTCTATGTGGCATTGATTCAATAAGGTGCTGAACGTTCGATTTGGTGAACTGTTTCAAAAAGATCCGGTTACATCGAATGATTCATTCACGAACCGGCAGTGTTGGGGAGTAACTAGTTACATGTAACGGCGTTACGTAATTTAATTACAAAATTATTGTAACTGTAATTAGTTACAGTTACTAAGAAAAAATGAGTAATTAAATTACAGTTACTTATGAAATTTTTAACGATTACAAAGGGTTACATTTGAATATTTACACACATCCACATACAGATTTAACTGATATCTTTCCCAAATTTCACTGACTATTCTGAGACATACTGCCCTGATAATTTCCGGGATGCGGAAATACAGTCTGGTTCGTAGAATCCAGTCTTAAAAACGGAATGCCTAACGCGGACGGAATATGCCACATTTTGGATGACTAAATCAAAAGTAGGTCTGTACACTTGAATCAAAACATGACATCGACTAGTCTGTGAATAGTAAGCCCCACAAATGCAATATATGACTTGCACATTCTGCGTGTTGGAAATCAGGCGCGGACTGGACACCGGGAGAACCGGGACAATTCCCGATGGCCTGGCAGCCGATTTGGCCCGCTATTTAATAACATTATTGTATAATTGCCTGCCGAATGTACTAAAGCGATCATTTGTGAATCCGCCATTTGATAATTAAATCTCTAATAAGTCATGAAGTGTTAGTCGTGACTCGCGCGCTCTCCGCGCCTCCGCCAAACGGTTTGGATCAGACTCAGAGAGAGAGAGAGAGTCGACTGTGGAAGCGCACAGCTGGAGCAGAGAAGCAGAACTACTGTTTAGGGTTTCAGGTCAGTTTCATCTGTAAAGATGCTTTTTTGTCTTTGTTTTTTTAATCAAGCAGCAGCACGTTGCTCATCAGTCATCACTCAAAATACTATATAAAGGACATCATTATTATCTGTTGTAATGTCACAGTAGTAATTTAGCTGAAAAAAAAATCCGATTTTTTTATATAGGTTAAGGGGGAGCTACGACAGACAACAACACAACCCTTACGAAAATTAACATTTTAATATTTAACTATAAATCCAGAGAAAATGGTTACTATTGTTTAACTGTGGTAACCAAAAATGTAAAATTATTTTACAAATGTATTTATTTAAAAATAAATACAAATCCATTTGCAAAAAAACAAAAACAAAACAAGGTTATTTTAATTTTAGGCTAATAAAAGCATGGTTAATTTTTTGTTAGGGAAAAACATGACTCGTGTACAGTATCAGGATTTTTCTATAAAGATATTGTAGTATTGTAGAGTATTGTATTGTAAAGTATAGTTTTGTTCAATCTTGAGTATTAAAGTCATGAGAGAGATGGATAACAGGGCAAAATAAAGAGACTGAAGAGAAAAATGGAAGTGAAGGTGCAGTTCAGGAGAGAACTTTTAATTATTTTGCATGTCCCCAAATTAAAGATTTAAACCTTTTTTTTATGTCAGGTCCAAACAAAAAATAGTTTTGTCCATGAACTGGTTTGTATGAGTTTGAATTTTCCAGTCTGAATTTTTTTCCCAGTCTGCCCCTCCTGTAAATTAATGGCAAAGACATGGTTTCACTTACTACACATAAGCCTACTGAAGCTAAGCATTGTTTGCTTGACTAGTTTCAGCAATGACTCAATGACTATTTTTACATGCGCACGAACAATGCGATTATAATCAGAGCAAGGACTCAATCGCATTATGATGTTTACATGTCAAGAGCAAAGCTCTTCACTCCCGTTTACATGCAATTTCCAATATTCTTATTATTCGCTAAGAACATGGTTATTTTTTCCCTGCCATTATTTACATACCCCACTGCACAGCACAAATAATTGACTCAGAAAGAGCAGGTTTGTTACTGGCCGCGGTTTTAATTTATTTACGTCTAATGCAAAACACATTTGTATGGTTGTATTCCATGCTTTTCGGTGCAATAGAAATGTGATGGCAATTCGTTAGCCTACACTGCCGTCGCATTCTACTCGCCATTTCTGGATGAGGGTAAGGAGCAGACTGGTGGTCAAGGAATTGTGTTTTTCACAGAAATGCGATGCTTTCTTTCCCGCCATTGGTTCTAATCTATACATTACTACAGGTGCGCATCACGTCATTCATGTATGTCACAAGCACATGCGCACTTTAATCAGAGCAGCAAAACTAGGATTAAGGTGTTTACATGCCTGTATGTTTTGATTAAAATCGAAAAAGTTTAATCGCAATATTGCCAAAATCTCATTATAATCACATTAAGAGGGTGCATGTAAACACACTCAATGAGTGTTTATGGGAGTACTGGAAGAACCTGTAGTGCTTGACTTCACTTGGTACTTCCTGAAAATAATGGGAAGAAATAATAGAGGGGTATGAAGCAAGTGGACATGTTGCATAACAACTGCATAAAAGGCTTGTCAGCAATGTTCCTCTCATAGAATGCAGTGCTGTCTTCTGTCAGTGCAGATCGGTCATTACAGACAGACCTCGGAGAACTCTGATGATGTAAGATACACAGTTCACGACCCAGATTTGTCTTTTTTAACCATGCTCAAATACCGCCAGATTCAAAAGTTGACATTTCAAGCAGCGTTAGGTCAGGAAAACACAAAAACTTAGAATACTGGCTGCCATTTAATTTGCGAAGTGTAACCATATTGATTTAGTCAGTGAACAGCGCTGGCTTGACATGCAGTAATGATTAAGGGGTCACTGGCTGACAGCTCTTCCACAGGAAGCATTTAATATGGTCATGAATTTCATTCAAAAGCTCTGAACATCGGAGCTTTTGAACCCCATCGGAGCGGGGTTCTCTGAACATCATCCAGAGAACCCCGTGTAACGGATAGTTTGCAATTCTAATAGAGTGAATACATCTCCACACGGTTCTCAGGGGGAAAGTCAGAGTTGTTTTAGCGTATTGTGAGTGTCTTTCTGACAGCAGCTGTACACAGGCAGGCTGTGTGAATCAAATGACATAAATTATCGGGAGCAGAGGTGTTTTTCATGTGAAGGCAAAGAGATTGTGTTTGTATCGTCTCTCGTTCGCTGTATACAGGAAAGAACACACATTAAATCAGTGTCTATACGGCGCCATACATATTTCTGTCTGACGTGAATCAATTTTTCCCAGCCATGAAATCTCATTTCAAATCAGCCTGGTACCAAACGCAGACATGTCAATCAATCTCTGGCAGTATGAGAGATGAGGGAGCAATGAATGGATGGATGGAGACCAGAAGTCCTTCAGAAGTCCTTAAAGCAGAGTCAGTCAAACTCCCTGTTGATTGTGTTTCCTGAAGCGGTGTAACCAACAATGTTAAACGTTCAACCCCTTTTAAAAAACAAAGCATAATGAATGAAAGAAATGTTGAAATATATGTGAACACAAGCCTGAATCTACATAGTTCCACACTATAGTCAAATGCATGTCTCATGATTAAAACATGACTAAAATGTAAAAACAGCAAGAAAAATAGTACGTGTGTGTGTGTGTGTGTGTGTGTGTTTATGAGGGAGAAAGGGAGAAAGATATTCTTAAAATATGAAAGGAAGGTGGGAGAATACCAAGATTTGCATTTCCAGAAGGAAATACCAGATCTCACAAGGCAGGAGATTAAATGGTAATAAGTTTGTTTTGAGGCTCGGCTTCAGCATAAACAAAATAACACACCAGAGCTGCTTTACCACTGATGAAGAAGAAAAAGAGAAGAAGAAAAAGAAGGTGAACAAGGAGGAGGAGAAGGTGGATGACATAAATGAGAAGAATAAGGATAGTAAGACGTAGGAGAAGAAGAATAAGGAGGAAAAAGAGGAGAAGATGAAGAAAAACAACAACGAAGAAGACAGAATGATGAAGAAGAAAAAAGAAGAAAAAGACAAACACAAAGAAAGGCATGAATAAACATGAAGGGTGTAAACCGTAATCGTGCCATAGGGGATCTCTGACATTGATCAGTAGCTTCAAAGCAGATTAGTCTGGTCAGGAAAGATGACATCTAAAGAACATGAGAATGTGGCTCTGATATTAACTTAACATAGTGAAGACAAAGACTGATCTCCCCATCAAAGCTTCTATTAGAGAGAGCCTCAAAGTTCAAAACTGTGCAAAAAAATCGTAGCTACAGATCATTAGATAAGCATCATCATTACTTGATGTGATTATGTTTTTGACCTGGTGGACAATAATACTTTCTGAAGGAGGGACCTAAGCCATCATAGAGACTTAGAGATGTATTAATTTTACCTTCTAGTATGTTATTACCCAGAACACCCTCTGACTAATGACTAAAACATGTAAGGCTGGAAACACATGAAATGTTGAAAATGATTGGCGGTTCAAGAGGAGAATGCTCTTCATGACCATCCCTCCTCTCATCCTAATCCTCACCGCCCCTTTCTCCTCTCTTCCTCTTGACTGGCCTAAATGCTTAATCACGCCTTGTCTCCCCGGTGGAGTAAAAAGAGGCCAGAGGTCCCATTGGCTGAGCCATCTGGTGTGTGGTCTGTGATGCTGTGCTCTGATTGGTTAACAATCTGAGGGCAGAGTTAAGAGGTCCCCAGTTACCAGCTGAGAAGGGCAGGGCAGGGCATGTCTTCAACCATGACAACACACATTATACACACACACACACACACACACACATGCTCCTCGGTGGACAAAGAACCAAAAGGCATATGAGACAGGGCTCAGAGATCTAATTATGCATACATAACATACATTTAATATTTTAAAATATCATATTTCACATATTTCACTGCCACTTTATGTGTCTCTTCAGTCAACAATTATTTTAACCTCATCAGTTTGCTATTTGAATACAGAGGTTTACTTAATCCATTTCCATTAAGACTACATGAATAGTTTGCACTGAAAATTGCATAAACTGGGCAGGGATTTGTAGTTCCCCAGCATGCTTTGTAGAGGACTGGATGGGGAGAATGAATATTGAAATTAGTGTTATAGGGCATGTCTTCAACCATGACAACACACATTATACACACACACACACACACATTAAAATTAAAATCCTGGCCGGGACATGTCCCGTATGAACGGCGCATATGGTCACCCTAATATTAACTATTCAGGTGCTGTTCATATAATTAGAATATCATCAAAAAGTAGATTTATTTCACTAATTCCATTCAAAAAGTGAAACTTGTATATTATATTTATTCATTACACACAGACCGATATATTTCAAATGTTTATTTCTTTTAATTTTGATGTTTATAACTGACTACTATGGAAAATCCCAAATTCAGGATCTCAGAAAATTAGAATATTGTGAAAAGGTTTGATATTGAAGACACCTGGTGCCACACTCTAATCAGCTAATTAACTCAAAACACCTGCAAAGCAATTTATTTAGATTATTTCTGACAGCACCGACTAGTGCTTGAAGTAATCGATCACTCGACTACTCGACTAGTCTATGCAAACCCTAGTGTCTTTCTTTCTTCAGTCAAAAAGAAATGAAGGTATTTGAGGAAAACATTCCAGGATTTTTATCCATATAGTAGACTTCAACAAGGTCTACTATAGTTGTGCTTCAAAGGGCTCTACATGATACCAGAAAAAGAATAATGGTCTTGTCTTGCGAAATGATTGGTCATTTGGCCATTAAAAAAATAAAAATGTACATACTTTTTAACCACAAATGCTCTTCTTGCACTGGCTCTGCGATGCATGTCCGAAACTTTATGTATTATGTAATCCTGCTGGAAGTGTCACACGTGGTTAGTTCTTTTTCTGTGTACTTTGCCTTAAAATTATCACTTTAAAATCGTCTTTTTTTATTTTATTTTTTGCAAAAGATGTTTGATTTTCTTTGCACGTTTGCTTTGTAAACACTGGGTCGATACTTCTGCCTACTTCACATGAGACCTTTCCAACATGACTATGTAATGCATGAGGTCGAGCTAGTGCAAGACGAGCATTTTTGGTTAAAAAGTATAGAAATTTTTATTTTGTTTTGAAAATGAAAAAATGTTTCACTAGATAAGACCCTTATTCCTTGGCTGGGATCGTGTAGGGCCCTTTGAAGCTGCACTGAAACTACAGTTTGGACCTTCAGGCCACTGGGTCCCACTGAAGTCCACTATAAAGAAAAAAATACTAGAATGTTTTCCTCAAATTTTTTTATTTATTTTCAAATGAAGAAAGAAAGACCCAAACATCTAGGTTGACATTGGGGTGAGTAAACTCTCGAGAAAGTTTTATTCTGAAAATGAACTAATTCTTTAAAGTCCCTGTAAAGTCAATTCTAAAAATTGTTTCTGAATGCATTATAAATGTTACAAATGTATTGGGCGGGGCTAAAAGGGGGGTTTGATGATACACTGGAGCCCCCGAGCCATGGCCCCTCCCCTTACACTATAACTAGAGCACATTCAGCGGTTCTCAATTCCAGTCCTCGCACACCCAGCTCTGCATATTTTGCATGTCTGTCTTTGTTAACACACCTGATTCAGAATCAGCTCATTAGAAGTGAAATCAGTGCATGAACTGTGTTCCCATTGACATGGTCCCTACACAGTGTTCACTGCTCCCTACTCCCTGAGCAGGGGAAATCTGTTGAAGTTTACCTCACTTCAGAACATTGATTCATGAATTACATGGATCAGAGTAACTTCATATACCTCGGTAAATAAATACAATTTAAATTCACATCGTGCACACTTTAGTGCACTTTGATTGCAAATATATACGTTCCATTTGAACTGGAATCATGGTGGAATATCCTGTGATGTCCACTTCGCAGGGGCACTTACGTTCGATAGAACAAATGTCTGAAGCCATAAAAGAATCACACAAAATGTGCAGAGCAGGGGGCGCGAGGACTGGAATTGAGAAACGCTGCTCTAGTAGAGTCCATTCAGGCTGTAGTGGTATTTGACAGTTAAGAGCGTACACGCCCCCAGTGTTTGAGAGCAGAGGATGCCACCCATTTGTTCAAGATTTTGATCACTTATTTACTTGGTGGATTTTGGTTAATTTGGCGGGGTGGTTAATAATGCATTTTTTTGTGGTGTAAACTCAGAACACATATTAAATATTGCCTTTACATGGACTTTTAAGTTCTTCATTAGAGTGACACTTCAAGCTAAACACCCAGTCTTCTACGGATTCATGTTTTCCAGAAACCAAACAGGTGCCTTGGAGCTGTATCACTCACTACAGCAGAACGTGACTTGAGCATGAAATTAAGGGGGAACTACAGAATCACCAACATCAAATCAGTGCAGAATTATGTAAGAGCAAAAGAGAGACAGTTTCTATTCAGAACAGTTCTTAAATTGCTGTAATGGGTCTCTTTCCACTCTTTCTCTCTCTGTGCCTTAGAAGTCATTAGTCTAACTTCATTCATTGTTTATGAATAATTAATTAAAAGCCATATAATGAAAGTTAATGGGGTTCCAAAATGACAAAGAGCGCCATAAAAGTGGTCCATAGAATTTGTGTGCTACCTTCCAAGTCTTGTGAAACAAATTTAACCTAACCTCACTATACAACTGCAAGCAGAACTTGCACCTGTAAGCACCTTTACTCATTTCAAGCTGATATTTCAAACTGATATATTTAACTGAAAAGCTTAACTAAAGACCTCATCGGGGCATCAATAGGGTCACAGTAGAGACATTGAGCTCAAACATCATACACAAGTGCTTCTCTCTTAAAAACTGTTCTTACACCATGTGGCTTGAAATGTGTGTCTTGTTCTTGTGCAGTGTGAGTGAGATTCAAAACTGCAGCTCACTCCCTGCTTCAACAATCCCCTTTACAGCTCTACATAAAACCCAGGAAAGCCATCTCTCATAAAGACTTCACTGCCCACATTCATCCATGAGAACAGAGCTCAAACAAAATGAAGGCTGACATGGCCACAGTGCACAAACTAAACACAGAGACCACATCTCAATAAACGAAAGGAAAATTCTGTATTAAAAACCAATATTGGAATTATGGAGCTCTATGGACACCGCTGCATTGTTTGAAACGTTACTTGATCAGCAAAGCAGCATACAGGTGCATTTCAATAAATTAGAATGCCGTGGAAAAGTTAATTTATTTCAGTAATTCATCTCAAATTGTGAAACTTGTGTATTAGATCAATTCAGTGCATACAGACTGAAGTAGTTTAAGTCTTTGTTTTTTTTAATTGTGATGATTTTTGCTCACATTTAACAAAAACACACCAATTCACCATCTCAACAAATTAGAAAACTTCGTAAGACCAAAAAAAAAACTTTTTTAGTGAGTTGTTGGCCTTCTGGAAACTATTTTATTATACTGTACATGTACAGTACTCAATACTTGGTAGGGGTTCCTTTTGCTTTAATTACTGCTTCAATTCGGCGTGACATGGAGGTGATCAGTTTGTGGCACTGCTGAGGTGGTAAGGAAGCCCAGGTTTCTTTGTCAGTGGCCTTCAGCTCGTCTGCATTTTTTACTCTCTTGTTTCTCATTTTCCTCTTGACAATAGCACATAGATTCTCTATGGGGTTCAGGTCTGGTGAGTTTGCTGGCCAGTCAAGCACACCAACACCATGGTCATTTAACCACCTTTTGGTGCTTTTGGCAGTGTGGGCAGGTGACAAATCCTGCTGAAAAATCAAATCAGCATCTTTAAAAGCTGGTCAGCAGAAGGAAGTATGAAGTGCTCCAAAATTTCTTGGTAAATGGGTGCAGTGACTTTGGATTTAAAAAAAAACACAATGGACCAACAACAGCAGATGACATTGCACCCCAAATCATCACAGACTGTGGAAACTTAACATTGGACTTCAAGCAACTTGGGCTATAAGTTGTTCCACCCTTCCTCCAGACTCTAGGACCTTGGATTCCAAATGAAATACAAAACATGCTCTCATCTGAAAAGAGGACTTTGGACCACTGGGACAGTTCTTCTTCTCCTTAGTCCAGGTAAGACGCCTCTGATGTTGTATGTGGTTCAGGAGTGACTTAAAATGAATACGACAACTGTAGCCAAATTCCTTGACACATCTGTATGCCTTGACCCCAGCCTCAGTCCATTCCTTGTGAAGTTCACTCAAACTCTTGAATCGATTTTGCTTGACAATCCTCATAAGGCTGCGGTTCTCTCGGTTGGTTGTGCATCTTTTTCTTCCACACTTTTTCCTTCCACTCAACATTGACAAGCTTGGATACAGCACTCTGTGAACAGCCAGCTTCTTTGGCAATGAATGTTTGTACCTCCTTGTGTCAATGATTGTCTTGTGGACAACTGTCAGATCAGTAGTCTTGCCCATGATTGTGTAGCCTAGTGAACCAAACTGAAGGCTCAGGAAACCTTTGCAGGTGTTTTGAGTTGATTAGCTGCTTGGCATGTCACCATATTCTAATTTGTTGTTGAGATGGTGAATTGGTGGGTTTTTGTTAAATGTGAGCCAAAATCATCACAATTAAAAGAACCAAAGACTTAAGCTACCTCAGTCTGTGTGCATTGAATTTATTTAATACAGCGGTTTCACAATTTTAGTTGAATTACTGAAATGAACTAATTTATTGAGAAGTACCTGTATTAGAATGATTTCTGAAGGATCATGTGACACTGAAGCCTGCAGTAATGCCTGCTGAAAATGAAGATTGGCATAACAGGAAATAAAATTGCACTTAACAATATATTACATTAGAAAACGGTTGTTTCAAATTGTGATAATATTTCAAGATTTACAAAAACTCCTTTAAAAACATTTTTAAAGAAAATCATAACAACACCAAACTTTTGACCAGTTGTGTATATTTAATCAAAAATATTTCTCCTAAAATAACAAATCAATCAACAATTGAAACACTTACTGCACGGTTATAATGAATTATTCAAATTTTCTTCTATGAAAGCATGTGCTGCTGAATTAAATTTCAACAGATAAATCAACAGATTTATAAATCTGTATTAGTGTAATAAATATAAATACTTTCTTTTTTTATTTTATAATCTGCTTCATATCAAGCCGAAAAACTCAACTCGTATACAGCTTCTTTTAGACCCCTGACCTCTGCACACCTCTCAAATCACTGCAGAGAGCCTCTCCAGTCAGCAGGATTCCACAGACTCTAGCTCATCCAGCTTTAGTACTGCACTTGTGCTCTTGTCTAGCTGCTTTGGTAAATGCCACTAAGCTAGTTTGCTTAGAAAATGTCGGTAAATGTCAATGTCCCTCCTGTAGTAGTAGGTATGTCTCTCTCTCTTATGTAAAAGAGCTCTTCCGATGCTCTTGTAAAGTCACATGAGAGTGATTGTGCTCAATATTTCTGCATGCCTATAGAATGAATATTATGGAATACAGGATGATAGAGATAGTTGTATGAAACAATTTGCATGGGAGAGTCTTGCTAAGGTTATTATATGGGACTGAATGACAAAATGAAATGGCTTTTTGATAAGAGGTGTGCTGGTGTTTTTCAAGGTAAAAAAAAATTGCAATTTCACAGAGAACACTTTAGAGCAGTTAAGGTACATCACAGAGAAATTTCAGAAAAATTGTGTGTGCAAAAATGGTAAATTGTTTCCAGCCTCACATTTACAGTGTATTTTGTCTCACATTTTCTTCAAAATCTACTGAGTGCTTTTCAAAAAGGGGGGTTTATTTTATCAAAGGGTTTGCTTACAACAAATTATCTTGATTTGTTTTCCTAACAAGAAAGGAAAAACACTCCCATAGAGCAGGAAAATGTAGTAGAGCGTATCAGTGAGCTACTGTATCTCACAGCATCACGACTAAAGCTCTACAGAGTGCTCAACTCACTCCAGATAACATACATCAAACCAATATGATAGCTGGGAGACTCTAAAGGAGAGGATTGGAGTGGGAGTGTGAATCTGACACACAACAAGAGTAAAAAAAAAAGATGCAAATATACAGGAAGTGACATGAGGAGGGAATATCTCGGTGAGAGAGAATAATCCCACGAGACACATGTTCTACCAACCTGATTCAGTCTAACAAAGAGAGTTTGACTACAGCTGCTGGACATGAACACACACACACACACACACACACTCCACATCAATGTCTGACTAAGTTTACTGCCTCTCAACCACTCTGAACAGAGGAAACCATGACAACTGAGCAGAGAAAGAGTGTAGAGGAGGCAGGAGATGATATCAGCGAGGCAAATGGAGAAAATGCTGTGAGGAGGTGGAAGAGAGATCCACAGAGATCAACTGAATATATGGCTTTAATAACCAGAATGAATCCATTTCCATTCCAGAGACACAACTGAAATTAACAGATAAACAAATTGATGAAGAGATACATAAATACATTGATGACTAATGGATTTTATTTTTATGCTTTCGTGAGAAAAAAAATCTGGCAACATGAATTCCCCATTGACAAGTTATGGAAATAACAAATACGATTATATTTGCTGCTGTTAATATACTCTTGCTAATAGCCTCTATGGAAACATTGTGTCATTTGAAATGTACATCCTTTATTGAGCAAGAAAGCCTTTTAATGTTTAATAACGGCCATCAATTATTAAATGGCAGTACCATACCACCTTCAGCACTGAACAAAAAAGGTTCAAACAATAAAAACAGTATCAGTCAAAGCCAATCCAAAAACACTGTTATAACTGTTTCAAAGAAGTTAATGAAGCTTGTTAGTGTATGTTAATGAGTGCTGGGGTAATTTGTTAAAGAGCTCATGACTGGCAGAGACTGAGGAGGGCTTTGATTTGGGTTTGTGTTTTTAATGGTCTCTTCACTGGTAAGGTCATCAAAACTAGACAAAAGCTGAATGCGTCCTGCTGAAGATATGTTTTTCCCCTGTGAAAATATCTACATATCAGGGGCTGAATTTTCTTAATGAATTCTCACTTGCTCTTTTGTTCTCTTGAGATCTTCCTTTCACTGTGTGTGTGTGTGTGTGTGTGACCCTGGTCTTAAGTTGCTGGTGTATATTTGTAGCAATAGCCAAAAATACACTGTATGGGTCCAAATTATTATTTATGCCAAAAATCATTAGAATATTTAGTAAAGATCATGTTCCATAAAGATATTTTGTAAATGAACTGTAAATATATAAAAACGTATAAAAACATAATTTTTGATTAGTGATATGCATTGCTAGGAATTCATTTGGACAACTTCAAAGGCGATTTTCTCAGTATTTAAATTTTTTTTCACCCTCAGTTTCCAGATTTTCCAGCTTTTAGATCCAGCTTTTAAATCTCAATTTCGAAAAATTTTGTTGTCCAGGGTCACATATATAAAATTTCATTTTTTTATTTTATGTTCAAACTAAATTTGATATACTTTTTTAAATAAAGTTTTTTATTTATAAAATAAAAAAATAAAAATTCAATATATATATATATATATATATATATATATATATATATATATATATATATATATGGAGCACTGACATGGTAATACTAGCGCGCGCACACATACAGACTCACACACACACACACACGTGATTGTGTAAACAGGGGCGGATGAGGGGTGAAACTAATAACATCTTGTGGGGCGATTGCCTCTTTTCCTGAATTACCAATCATATACATTATCATACAGACACACACACACAGTCACTCACACTCAAATCTCACGTAATTCAGTGTGAAATGATGGGGTGGGGAGGGGGTGTTTGCAGTGGATTAGTGCTTTCCTGTTAACTCAATGGATTCTCTGTCGTGAATGAAATAAGCTCTCGCTCTCTCTTTCTCTCAGCGTTCATTATCTCTCCATCCCTTCCAGCGTGATCTGTGCCTTTCTGCCAGCCTTTCCTCCATTTAACGTTCTCTGAAAGCCCTTTATGTAACTCAACCTT
The DNA here is from genome assembly GCF_963082965.1 of Carassius carassius. Taxonomy (NCBI): domain Eukaryota; kingdom Metazoa; phylum Chordata; class Actinopteri; order Cypriniformes; family Cyprinidae; genus Carassius; species Carassius carassius. Next base: position 18,477,937 of record NC_081759.1, on the reverse strand, counting down.
ACAGCGGGAGCAAATGAACGGCAGACTAAACAACCACAACAAGTGCATCTCCTCAGTCCAGCATTACCCACAAACCCCTGCTGACCGCTTCTGCCCATGACTTCCACCCAAAGATAAATATCCCATCTGACTTTAAACAGTCAACACAACATTTGAATATTCATGAGAACAGCATGTACTTTGGGTCTCCTACAAACAAATTTGGCATATTACATTCAGCCATGGAAATGTAGTCAAGGCATATTTTATGTGACAGACGAGACGAGAAGAAAAAAGGAGAAAGTAAAAGTGAGAAATATAGAACTGAGGAAGTAGAAAACGACAAGGAAGAAAGGAATGATAGAGAGTAAAAGGAAACAGAAGAAAAGAAAGTAGAGAGAAGGATGAGAAATGGACAGAAAGGAAACAGGAGAAGGAAAATGTTATCTTTTTTAGTATTTATTATTATTCTGAATTTGCTGTTATTTTTTTGTTTTCAGTTTTCGTTTTTTATTAAAAAATTTTTTTTTAACTTTTTTAGTACCAAGGCAACATTTCTACATTCATTTTTTAATATAATAATTTTAACAATACTTTTACTTCAATATTGTACTTGGCCAGATAGTCATCACAGATCAAACAGTTAATAAACAACAAAACACGACATGTCTGAGAGCCTAATTCAAAAAGAGCTGAAGATAACAATATGAGCATAAGCAAATTCAGCAAAACACTCTCTCTCGCTCTCATTCACACACACACACACACACACACGTTGAGGACAGAGGCTCCAGTACATACTGCTGTAAAGGGTGTCTATCCAGGAGAGCCTGGGCAGCTCGCGAGTGCTCAGGTGCTCCATCCCCCCGCCTGCCGTCTCCTCCAGCGCTGCGTCTCCTCCAAATGCTCCCCCGCTGTCTTCACACACTCTCTCGCTCCCCTTCACTCGCCTGATCTCCTTAGTGATTACGGAGAGAGCTGGACATATCGGAGTTTGAAATATGAAGCTGCTGTGTGTATTGCTAAGGAGCGATCCACGAGTCAGTGTGTGTGAGATGGTTAGTACTACAGCTCCTCACATGTAAGACATCAGCCTGGAGCCGCTCGCTGCCAACGGTTGCTATTGGAAGGGAGGCACTCCTCCTCCGCTCTCTCTCTCTCACTCACTCGCTCACTCACTCACTCAATCCTCTTTTTTTTGATCCACTGCCTCTTTCCTGTTATCTTTCATCCTCTCTTTCTTTTTCATTCACTCTTATCTAATTAGTGATGCTTGCTAAGGCAAGTACACCATTACTATTGTTTATGCTTAGGATTAGGGATTGGAACAAATGCTTAATAATATTGCCTGACTTTTGGTGATTTCGATTTTCACGTGGTGGATGATAAAAATCTTTTAAAACAAAGCTGTGGAAAAAACCCTGCTTAAGGTGTTGGACAAATCTTCATTGAAAGTTTGTGGGCAAAAAAGTCACATTTCTATGTCGCTTCATACATCATTACATGTTTCTCATTACAGTTAAGTAAAAGGGCTTCAAAAACATCTGTTTAAATGTGATCAAACAAAGAAATAAGCCCCAAAAAAGCTGTGGTTTACAGTGAATTTATAACTCGTGGAGTGCCTAAAACCCCCTTAGCTATTATAAATTCACTGTAAACCACGGCTTCATGGGGCTTACTGCTTTTTAACACGGTCATTCCATAAGTAGCAAGGTTTCACAGAATAAAACAATAAATAAAGTGTGATGACGTAAATAAAAACATTATTCTTCTACCAAACAATGAAGTTCCTCAGAAACAGTTGAGGTTCCAACAAAGTGGTTGCCGAGCAACACACAGAAGTAAACAAAGGTGTATGTTTGTATAGTAATTTATAACAGCTTCGAATGTGGCTCAACCAATCAGAATCAAGAACCGGAACTATCTGTTTTATAATGAAATATTTATAACGTTGCTTACTTATCACTGCAAATATATGCTAAGTATTGAATACATTTCTCGGTGTGTGTTTACACGTTTTGAAGACAGCAGGAAAGCTAAACCAGAACCACTAACCTCAGGAGAGGAACGAAAACACTAAACTGGAGGAGAGGAGATGGATGGAGAAACACGCGCAGCAGGGTGCTGGTTCAGAGACATGAAAGAATGAGGGATGCAAATAGATGGAAGGAGAGAGGGAAGAATCCACTGAGGAGTGTGTAGGGTCTGAAGCTGATGGGCCGTGTCAAATCTCTCTCTGTGGGTTCCTGTAGCAGCTCATCATCTCATTCTCACTGGTCCTGGAGAGGCTGATGCATAGACATATAAATACCTAGACGCCTCATTGGCCGCTCGACCGCACGTCAACGTCGCCGCCATATTGGAGCGGGCAACTCTCATAACTCTCACATCAGGACAGCAGAAAACGTACCTGACTCATCGACAGATTGGACACCTACAAACCGTCACACGATAATAAAAACAGATCTCGGGGTGTTATCTTTCACAAATAAGACTCAGCTGTTCTTTCTCGATGTTTTTTGGTCATTTTTAACATTATGTTGACAGCTTAATTAACCACCAGTGTCAGACTATTAATAATAGCTAGCGATATCGCTAACGTAGTTAGCAGTGAAAGCTGAGACTTTATAATAATTTTAAATGAATTCTTATTACGTTTTAACTTATATTGCCGTTTATATAATAAACTAAATGGTGTTATGAGCACAATATACAGAGTGAGCCCTTTGACTGTCTAGATTAATTATGGAGCTAAAGCTTCTCTCTTTAATTTCACTACCGTTACTTATTTACAAAGATTAAGTGCTAACACTTTAGAATAATAGTCCTTTAGTTAGTTAATGTTAATGTTAGTTAATTCATTAATTAACATGAACAAACAATGAACAATACATTTATTACTGTATTTATTCATCTTTGTTCATGTTAGTTAATGCAAATACAGTTTTTCATTGTTAGTTCATGCTAATTCAGAGTACATTAACTTATGTTAACAAGCACAACTTTTGATTTAAATAATGCATTAGTAAATGTTGAAATGAACATCAACTAAGATTAATAAATGCTGTAGAAGGATTGTTCTTGCTTAGATCATGTTAACTAAAGTAGTTAACTAATATTAACTAATGGACCGTTATTCAAAAGTGTTACCGATTAAGTTTATCATCACTTGATTATAAGGATTTCATTGCTTTTCATAAAACTGTGAACTGATTCTATGTATTCTTTTTTCTTCCCTTTTAGCCTTTTGCAAACAGGACAAAGACAGCCTTAAGGAAAGCTGAGGAAAGCTGTTCTCTGCATTTCCAAGAGACAAGACTATACCTCCACAGATTAGTGTTAAGTTTGTACTAAACCCAGAGCAGCCCTGAATGAATCGACAGAATGACCCTGCTCATATTCTAATACTATAGACTGCATTTAAAAAGCTTTGCACAGGCTGTTTAATGCTGATCATGTACTGCGTGTCTTTACACAAAAATGACATGATGTAAATAGCCTAGATATGAAAAACACAGGAACTCATAGTGAGTTCAGCTACAATATCACATTGAACTCATTGTGATGTTGTTATAATGATTACTAATTTTGATTAATCTAAAGTTTTTTGAGGGGAGCATCTCATATTCTGGTCTGTGATAAACATAACTATACTTTGAGATTTTGTTGTGCAAGGTTAACCTCACACACTCACACCCAAACATTCATATGTGTTAACATACATGGAAAAATAAACCACTGTTTCAAAATGTGTGTGCATTATAGAACAAAATGTCAAGCATCATCAAGTTATGAGGGGCCGTGCAAGACTTAATTCATTCTGGCACTCTTACACGCTTACATTCTCCTTTCACATACATATATTCTTGCTTTCACACACTTACATTCTCCTTTCATATGCATATATTTTTGCTTTCACGCGCACAAACATTCTCCTTACAAATACATATATTTTTGCTTTCAAACTCATACATTCTCCTTATACATATATTTCTACTCTCACACACATACATTCTCCTTTCACATACATATACACACATACATATATAGAATGTATGTAAGAGAAGAATGTATGTATGTGCGAGAGAGAGTATAGTGGAAACGGAAGGCGTTTAGTTGAAACAGAAGGCAGGTTAGGCACGATCAGGCTCACCGTAACAGGTCTTGATCAGCATGGCTGAGGTAGATGAGGAAGCCGCAGATGTATTTCAGCAAGCTATCTGGGTTTTAAAAAATAAATAAATATTATTATTGTGAAAAGGTTACATGGCCTCGTCCTTTGAGCGACTTGTGATTGAGGACGTGAGCTCAGCCTCAATTGTGAAGCGTCCAAGGTTTTTTTTTTTTTCATTTAATTTAGGAAGTGAATAAAGTGGGAGGTTGCAAGTTAGGGACAGCGATATCTTTATGTTATTTAAATAACTCAAGACTCATTGTGGTTTATTTATTTTTAGATTTTCATTTACTTATTTAATTATTTTTTTTCAATTGCAGTTCTGCTTGCAGCAATAACTCAGTGCTAGATTAGTGATCTATAAGTGCCACCTGTTGTCAGAGATTGAATTAGCATTTTCATCAGAATCAGAAAGAGCGTTATTGCCAAGTGTTTACACACAGAAGAAATTTCAGGAGCTTCCAGTACAGAAAGTACAAACATAGTGCAGACACACATATAATTAAGGAAGTAAATTAATTCAGCCAATCTGATGTTTTTGGTTTTGTGCACTTGCTTCATGTTGCATATATTTTTTGTTTGTTTGTTTGTTTGTTTGTTTGCTCAAGGTTAGTTTGGCCAGTAACAGAGCAAAATAAACATTAAATAAATGTAAAAAAAAATTAAAAAAAAGAACTAAATAAATTGGCAACGAGAATGGGAATCGGCTCATTTGATTGTAAAATAAATAAAATCCTGATCAGTGCATCCTTAACTGGAATAGTTAGGCCTACCTGAAAGACCTGAAAAAGCATGGTTTATTTCAGTTTTATCTTTGAACTATTGTACCTATTTGTGCAAAGTGGTTATTATTTATTACAATACAATGTTACAGTCAACAATGAAAACAATAAGTCTTATTGATTGATTGATTGATTGATTGTGGCAAGTCCTGTAAAAATTTTGCCAGGGCAAGTAAAGAAACAATTAAACTACTGGCCAAACCGGACCAGTAGAAAATGTCTTTAGCGTTAAGCCCTGTTAATACGATCAAAATCAGTGTCTTAGAACTTGTACACAGATCTGTAGAACACGTAGGTTACATAATGATTTGTTAAAAATAAAAACTTAAAATATGTACTTGAAAAGAAAACAGGATGACTTTAAAAGAAAATAGCATAACTGTAAAATTGTGAGGAAGAGCTGAGCAGGTCTTGCTCATGTATTTCCTGGTCTGAGAGTGACTTCCTGCTTATACAGGAAGTAATGGATACCAAAAAAGGTAGAAATATATATATATGTAAAAGGAGAATGCATGTGTGTGAAAGCAAAAAAAAAAATATGTATGTGTAAGGAGAATTTATGTGTGTAAAGCAAGAATATATGTATTTGAAAGGAGAATGTAAGTGTGTGAGAGTAGAAATGTATGTATGTGAATGGAGAATATATGTGTGTGAGAGTAGAAATGTATGTATGTGAATGGAGAATGTATGTGTGTGAGAGTAGAAATGTATGTATGTGAATGGAGAATATATGTGTGTGAGAGTAGAAATGTATGTATGTGAATGGAGAATGTATGTGTGTGAGAGTGCCAGAATGAATTATGGCTTGTATGGCCCCCCATATCAAGTTTTTAACATTATTTGACTCATTAATTGCAATAAAATAGAAAATCTTGAGGGAAGCGGCGGATAATTAATCTTTATTAGTCAGGTTTTGTCTTCACAACTAAACCACTCTATTCCCAGAGAAAGACAGAACTGAAAACTGAAATAAAATGTGTATCTTGAGCTGAGATTGATTCAGAGGAATTAATTAATTAAACACAATTTGGAACTCATGTCCACAATTTTTTTGTGTTGTGTCATAAATTGTGTCTTAATTAGATTAATAATTATTACACAAATAGTATTTTAAAATTACATTTCAAATTTTTTTATTTTACTCTTTAATTTACTAATAATTTATTCTTCATTTTTGTCTATTCTGTATTATTCCACCCTTGATATTACATATTCTTCTTGCTATTATTAACCTATTGTTGTTCAGTTATTTATTATGGTATTATACATATTATACATATAATTTTATGCTATTATAAATCTATTATATCACATACCGGTATGTTATTGTACCGTTGTACTCGCTTTTCATATTATTCACTTTACTTTAAGTTGTACTACATATACTTTTTAATATAACATATCACTTTTACTATATTTCTACTGTGCACTGTATCAGTGCACATTTTTATTTTCACTGAATCCATAAAGCCTCATCAGTTACATGTGTTATTATTTGTTGTGGAGTTCATCTGTAGGCTATAGTGCTATCAAAATGAAAAGCAGACTACAAGTGTGTCACTCTTTGATTTGTATTTACTTGTTTTATTCAATTTTCTCAACGATAGTAAATTATTAGTGTTTAAAGATGTATTATTTAGATTTTATCCCAGTATTTCAAAGGGAATGAGCTGTGTTCTGACCTGAGACACAAGAAAGAGAGAGAAAAAAGAAAAAAAGGTTGGGATTGAACACAGAGAAAGTAATAAAACAACTACATTTAATCTAATGTACATTCAAATTACATTACATGCATATTTCACAGTTATACTAAATTAATAGGGATGCACAGAATTTTCGGCCACCGAAAATTTTCGACCGAAAATGGCCCAAAAGTGCATTTTCGGCTTTCGGCCGATATACTTTTATCACCGAAACAACACGGCCGAAATGTTGTGATGACGCAAACAGAAACCGCGACCTCCACGTGCACCTGCATAGCGCAGACCATGAGCTCCCCGCGATATTCACTTCACACCAGTGAGAACATTCTCTCTCTTCTTATTCCTTTATTCGCAGCACTAAAGCGTCTCCTAACAAAGAGATTAAGACGGACCACGAAGTGAAAACAAAGAAAAGTACAGTCTGTTAGCACACGTCTCACTGAGATCTTTTCGGATCCTCTGCACTTCACGGCGAATGTGCTTGATCCGCGTTATAAAGACCATTACTTGGATGCGGAAATAAGGCAGCGCGCACGAGAAATGATCCGCACACGGAGAACCCGCGTGGAGACGGAGAAGCGCCAAGCGCAGGAGACTGAGATCAGGAAAGTGCCTCAAATAATAATAATACGTTGCCTATTTTTTCTTAGGTTACTATATATGTGACATTATATATATATATATATACACACACACACATATACATACATAATATCAGATTGTAGCCATATTTCTGCTAGATTTCTGCTTTAATTTGATAAAAATGTTTATTTATGCCCTGGCCCTATTTAAATACACTCTCTCAAATATTTCTCAAATGTCAGGCAGATGACAAGCTCAACTGCTTAACAGCTAGATGGTTTTCTGTCTGAAGTCCCCATCCCCAGAAGTGATAACCCTCTTGCCTATACTGGAGAAGTAATGCACTTTCTAGTCCTACAGAGAAAAATTTCAAATGCACTTCACCTAAATGCACTTTGTTTTTATGAGAGACCAGTTCATTTTAAAACCTTTCTGTAGGCCTGTACATTATTATTTAATATTCACATGAGTGGGATAAATTTTTAGTTTGAATTTTATTTTATACTGTGCATTGTTGCAATGTGCTTAATAAATATTTGCATAATTTGTAATTATGTATTTTTATGTTTTTTGTTTTTTTTTAAATAATTTATGTAATTGTAATTATCTTTGAAACTAATATTAATTTATGCAATTGCAATGTCTTAATTTAAGTAAAGTTAGTACACGGTCATAGCAATAAATGCAATGGTACAAATAATTGGCATAATTTCTTTCGGTGTTTCGGTTTCGGTTTTCGGCCTTGGTTTTCTCTTTTTCGGTTTTCGGTTTCGGCCAAGAATTTTCATTTTGGTGCATCCCTATAAATTAACATTAGAATTGTAAACCGAAAAAATCTAAGTTAGCTTTCACAATTCTTTACAAAAATTAATAATTTTCCAAATTTTCCATACATCCATATGAATGTACTTCCCATGTGTCCAGGGTCTCATACAGTACATGGATCAAAGGAGAAATGGTCTATTATTGGTTGAATAATGCATTTATAGTATTTCAGTTTCAAAACCGAACTATTTTTTATCCATTTCAAGCTTAATATCAAAATAAGTTCAACAGCATGTAATATAATGTGTTGTGACAATCATGTGGTGAGGCATGTATGTTTATCCATCCATCATGACATAGTACAGATTATAACTGCACTAGTGTACTTTAGTAAATCTTCAACTGAAACTAGTTATGATGATGTGATTTAAGTTGTTTAAATAAGTTAATAATATAACTTCCAGTTATCCACATAAATGTTATTTTTTTCCATATCAAAAACCATATGTTTCATTGTGGAAGGAAGAAAGAAAGAAAGAAAGAAAGAAAGAAAGAAAGAAAGAAAGAAAGAAAGAAAGAAAGAAAGAAAAGAATGAATTTATGTAGCACCATAGTCCTGTGAGACACGACATTTCTTTCCACTGTATGTCCACACATGTAGCTGAATGACAATAAAGCTCAACTTGAACTTGAGATTTAAAAATAATAATAATACTACTATTATCTGAGTATCTCTAATGGTATACCAAACAAATACAGCTCATCTCAATACACAGTATCATGCTCTTTCATTAGGATGCCTTAATTAATCTCACTGAAATACAAAGGACCGCTTACTTTACAAGACATCTCACCCGATCATGTCTATGACAATGAAATCAATGTTTACAAGCTCTCCGTTCATTCCACTGATAAAGATGCCAATTAACTGAGAGAGAGAAAGAGAATGAACTTCATGCATCATGCCTTGGGCAACAAGAAACCCCCATTACAAACCCCTAAATAGACAGCCCTCTTCACCCAAACCCCACCCCCACATATCCACACAGGGCATGGGTTGTGATAAGCCAGACTGAACAACTTCTATTAGGACACAAAGGCTCTGTGAAAATTCCCCCCAACCTCTCACAGCAAACTGCCGGCACTAAACCCAACACAAAGAATACCATCCACACACACACACACGTCCAGTATACTTGCTCATTACAGATTCATACATAAGCTAGGCACCTCAGAGTATCCACTTAAACACTTAAGATCTATATATGTGCACAAATGTCTCTAATGTCTCATCAGAGGTCTTCTGAAGTCAGACTGTTAGAAAGGCCCCCAAAGGCCCCAAATTAAAGCACTGTCTTTTGCCAAGTGTGTGTGTGTGTGTGGGGGGGGGCATGTAAACGTGTGCACTCTATGCTAGCACAAAGCAATCTCTGCACAATCCAGTTGTGTCTATGCATGAGACTATTCAAAGTGACAGAACGTTAAAACAAAGAGCAGAATAATATAGGTCGAACACACACACAGAAACACAGAAGTTCTTACATATGTGCGTGTAGCGCTACTCGTGGCAGAGATAAGTAGCAGTTCATCAAATATAGATCTGGCATAACACACACACATATATATACACCCAGCCCTTTGTTTCTGGATGAAGGCCAAAAGGACACCAACACAACGGGGGCTTGTGTGAGTGATGTGCTACACAAACTGGGCACAAAAGAAGAATAACATTACGCAGACACGCTCAAGCAAACATAACAAAAAAAATTCTAATATATACATAGATTCAAGATTCAAGTAGCTTTATTGGCATGGTAAAAAAGTTATCTTTACATTTCCAAAGCGAAATATATATATATTATATATATATATATATATATATATATATATATATATATATATATATATATATATATATATATATATATATATATATATATATATTGAAGTCCATTATAATGGAGAAAAATCTTTTCCACAAAAACCTTAATTTCTTTACAACTGAAGAAAGAAAGACATGAACATCTTTGACATAGGGATGAGTAATTTTTTTATTTTTATTCTGGAAGTGGACTAATCCTTTAAATGTTTGTATAAAACTCGTTTGGTATTTGAGAGGTGATTATTAAATACATTTGATTAATTAATTGATAATTAATTAATTAACAGTTTGTAAAAAAAAAATAGTAGTGTTATTAAATTATTCATGTTCATAAAGATTAACTTCAATTTAGCACTATGACAGTAATGGTAAAACATAGCAGAAATGAACCTGCGTAAAAATAAATATCCAATACTGGCCAATACCAAAACCTCACTAAGACTGTCCGATAACTGATATGGTTCCAATATCAGGGGCAGCGGAACAGTCAATGGAAAACATACTAAATGATCACCTACTGACCTAAATACTGATGGGGGACACACTGTGGTGGTAACAGTCCTGTGGAAAACCAAAACAAAAGAACCCACTTCATAGTAGACAGTAGACCATAACAAACAAACATACCACATGACACACACACACACACACACACACCACATTTGTTCTCTTCCTGTTGAATCGCAAATGGCCAATAAAAAATTGATGCTTGATCCCGCTGAGCGGTCAGAAAGCCATTAACATGCTCTGAGATCGCTGTCATTAGAACTAAATGGAGCTGGATCTCATTGCTCAAGAACATACAGAGTGTCGCCCTCTGCCCCACTGACTGATGGGAAATAGAGCCATAGAGCCCAATAGAGATTTTTAGAGCCCATAGAGCTTTTCCAACAAAATGGTGTTGTGCACTTTTGACAAGTTGTCTATATTTTTTGGTATAATTATAATTTATGTACTGCTTTATTTATAGTCTCTTATGCTCACCAAGGCTGCACAGCACTTATTTAATAAAAATACAGTAAAACACTGGTATCATATATATATTATTATTTTTTTTTACTATTTGTATCCTGTTGTTGTTGTTTTGTGCGCTGAAAGCTTCCTTGTTTTTAAATTCCTTGTTTTTAAACATACTTGGAAATAATCTCATTCAAATTCTAATTCTGATTTTATCTCTTAGTTTTCCATCTATTCCTTCACCCTTCACCCACCTCATCTTCTCTTCTCTCTGAGCTGAAGACAAGTCCCACAGCGGAGGCTATGACTGATGCTATAGACCCTCTGCTTTCTGGCAGCAGCAGCGTGGGCATATGACTGCAGGGAGGAAAGATAAAACAGAGAGAAAGCAAGAGAAGGCATGCAGGCAGAGGGTGGGTACTGAATCATGGGAGTGTGGGTACTGAATCAATCACATTAATTAAAACTGACAGGTCAAGTAATGCACTTGCAAACACTATAATCAGTCCCGAACCACACACAAGTTGAGCTTTTCTATCCCATCATCCACTCTGCTTCTGTCCCTCTGTGTGTTCTCGTCACCGCTATCTTCCTCAAATCACCAGCCCTGTTAAGCAATTAACCCTCTCACCCCTCTCTCTCTGTGCAATTTCAAAGCATGAGTGTTTAATGGACTACTATACTGCTAAGATTCTATACAAATAACACAATAATAAATAAACTACCAGACAAAAAAACAAAAACATAAAACAAAACAATGCACAAACGCAAATAATCCTTTTGAGGGCTTCTATACAAATAAAGCATTTACTTAAAGAAAAGAACTACTTATAAGCACAATATAAATCTGAACAAAACAAATGTGCCTGTTTAATTGAAAATGTAAAAACAACACAAAAACAAAACACAAAGCGTAACAAAGACACATACACATACACACACATTCATAGTTGCATTTGTAATTTACAGGGACTCTCCATAGGCGTAATGATTTTTATACTGTACAAAATTTATTTTCTATCACCTTACACCTAAACCTACCCCTAACAGAAAATTGGCATTACTGGCATTTTTTGAATTTCATAAAACTTTGTTTTGGATGTTTTGTATGGTTTTTGCACCTTTTTTTTACGAGGACACAGGAAGTGTCCTCATAAACTATGTTTATTTTGTAGTATCCATGTCATCATTATACACATTCTGGAGTCTGGACATGCTTGGACAATAAGTACTGGGCTTCATTTATTTAACAGTGAATTTGCTGTGTTTACAAGCTTCAGTCTGCAGGTGGGACAAGAGAGCTGTTCCCTGATCAGTCTGGGAGGGCTTTTCATTCAGAAGAATGAGACAAAGACTCACGCCCTTCTGAGTGGATCTGCAAGCACACATTCTGTACCAACCAAAATCACTTTGATCTATTGAGGTCACAGCATTGCTCTCTGATTGGCTAGTGGGTATGGTGGTCGGATATATGCTTTGTTTTCATGCACAGAGCTTCTCAAAGTGTACTGATCAAATATGAATATCAGTGATGTGAATTATATACCTGGTATTTTTATTTGTATTCTTTTACAGTGTGCGAGATGTTTACTTAGGGGCAATAGATGCCTATTGAGCTGTGCATAGATAACCATACTCACTCTATGTCTGAAATTTACACTGCAAAATGTACATTTTAGTTAGAAATAAATTAAGATTAAGATAGAAATAGAGAATGCGAGGTAGCTAGCAGACCTCTTCATATCAAAATAACAATCATATCATGCCTGGTCCAAACAGTGCTCTCTGAGAAACTAAAATCCATTCATTTATACACATACACGCACTCAAAGCCAGCTGAGCACACTGACCACACAAACACTCTGCTGCCATCTAGTGATGCCATCAGCAGTAATAGTTGTAATAGCAGTAGAAATATTTTTATTATTATTATTTTTTTTTTTTTTTTAGGTTAAAATACTTACCTCTATCCGTCTGTAAGCAAGCCAATAGTAGCTTGAATCACCTAACATTGTGGCTCTGTTTATTTATCAAAAATGCACTCAAAGATGTACAGTGTTAAAAAAAATAGTCAAAGCTAAACACTGTTGTTAGCAGATGCTTCTTTAGCCATGAATGTATTTAAAAACAACATGACCTTAACTGCACCACTGCTTTCGTAAAACAGTTATTAGACATTAACAATTTCACATTTAATTAAATTCATAAAGTGCCATCCCTAATAGAGAATATCGTGCACATAAAACCTAAGATTAAAGGTTCATCAAAAAAATGTATTCACTCTGATGTCATTCCAAACCTGTCCTTGTGTTTAACACAAATAAAAAATAATAAAAAGTCAATATATCTCTTTTTTGTGTTTTCCAGAAGAAATCACCCATTTTTAGTGGGTGCGGCCATTTGTAAATTTGCAAACTGGTTTGTCTCACCATATTATTTGATTGTATTATCCTCCTAATTATGAACACACTGGTTTGTAGTGCAACATTCACATTCACAGAAAATGGCTTACTTCCAAATTAAAAAAAAAAGGTAGATAGGTTTGGAATAAAGTGGGTAAATAATGATAGAATTTTCATTTTTGGCTGAACGATCCCTTAATAGATGGCCTGTACAATGATATGTCAACATTGTTTATTGTTATCTGTTTCACAGCTGTTACTACGTATATTGTTTATTATCATAACTGAAACACTGTATTGACCAATCAGCTACCAAAAGGAAAACAATGGTAACCATAAAAATGTAAAATAATAGAAAAGTCCCTCTTGTAGCTTTAATGAAATCACTTCAATCATAAAATTTTCTAGCGAACAAACAATTAAAACATAGAAACCAAATTAGAATCCACCTTACTCCTGCATTTAAATTGGCAGGCGACAAAAAGTTATTGTGCACTGATGTGGATATAGAAGCAGATTAGTCTCAAATATAATTCACGCAAAAAACACGATTCACACATGCGTAGACAATTTCACATGCATGAAACCTAATTCACGTACACACAAAAAAAATTCACGTGCGTGAAAAAAAAATATATTCACAAAAAGCAATTCACAAGCGCAAAATAAAATTATATATTTATAAAATACATTTCACAAATGCAAAAAACTATTTGTAGATATACAACTGTGCACAAAAACCTTTGAATGTTTAAAATGTACGAGTGTCTAAATGTACGAATCGTCATTTACTACGAATCCACTCGGATTTGTGTGTGTGTGTTTTTGAGACTTTCCTGGCAGAGCTCTCTTCCCATGTGGGTCTGTCGTACTCTTTAGCCAATCAGATGCGAGCTTACCATTCAACCAATCATATCATAAGCCACTGAGTGCATTCAAGGAGCACGATTCTGCGCACCTTTAGCGCAATATGGATTAATTAGAACGGAGATTAAGCCTTTACATCAGTAATCCAGCATGGCGAATGAAGAACGGGAAGCACGGGTAAGAGTTTAGTTTATTTCATAAAGGGGGCTGAGTTTACACATTTTATCGTTTACACATTCAATCAAGACAGTTTTTCTAGTTAGAAAACTCCAGTTGTAACAGGACAGTTACAGTAATTATAAATTAAACTGCAATCAGGATAGTAAAAAGAAAGACCTGTAAAGACAAAAGTAACATTTTGAGAGTTGTGAAATTATAATTCTAGATAATCTTGTTTTATAAATTGATGTCTGTTAGGTCAGTGTGTACTTTCTTACAGTAATACATTTTAAAACATGTAGCCTAGTCATTGTTACGTTGAAGCAATGTAGTTCGATCAAGATAAACAACATCACATATTTAGAAACGTTGTTTAATTTGTAAATATATTGTCTGTACATTGTAATGCATCTTTCTCTTCTTATAATTTAGGAATATCTAAAGCAGTATATTCTTCAGCGACTTCACAATCGTTTAGTTCAGGGATTCCCAAAGTGTGGTGCGCGAGAGGAAAAATGTAATGGCAGTCTGTTTTTTTTTTTAAATGGGATTTTTCCATACAATAAAAAAACATGAACAGTAAACATTTCCTTTGTAATCGCTTTTATTTAAAAAAAACTATAATTTATTAGTTTTCGATGGAAACGTAGAAAACAGATGCTGTCTTCAACGCACTGTTCTTCTTTTATGTACTGCAGGCTAATATGCGTGCCAACTCGTTTCATTTATTCCATAATATATATTATAAATATGCTTAACTGGCTGAAATCAGAGAAACTGTCAGGTCGGACATCTTATGATAAAGTTGTTAGTCAGGAGGAGAGGGGCCAAGAGAGAGTGAGGATTTGTAGGCAACAGAGACGAAGAGAATAGAGAAAGAAAATGAGCAAATAAAAAATCTTGAGGAAATCTCTCTCTCGCTGCAGACTGAGCGACTTTTGCGCTGCACTCGAAAAGTTCCAGATGCATCCTCTTTCATTTTATTTTATGTTTGAGCCTATGCTCTTTGCAACTTAATTATGTTGTGGATCGTGTGTAGGTTATTTATTGTCGCACTTGAAAAGTTTCAGATTGATCCTCGTTTTTATTTATTTTATATATTTCGGAGCTTATTCTCTTTGTGATGTGGATCGTTTGTAACTTCATTGCAATTTAATTGAATGTACTGTCGTTCTAATTTCCATAAACGTTATGTTATGCAGCGGTTCCCAAACTTTTTTTCCTGTGCTCCCCCTTCTATGTCCCAACCGGGTTGGCGCACCCCCAATCCCCACTTAAAAAAAACGCAACAAAGCTGTCTTTTATCGCCATATAAAGAGTCATGAACAAAGAACATTAACAAAGTTTCAATATAATGCAACAAAGCACAAGCTTCCACTTTTAAGAGGACGAGTGACAGACACAGGCTCAGTAACAGAAAGCACGGTTATTTTCAGCCGCGTAAAAGAAACAATAGGCTAGGTCTATTAAATGAACATGGAGCTAGCAACAGCATCATCTCAACCCGCGGCCCGTCACGAATTCAAATGCGTCCCACCATGCTGAACACAATTAATTTTTTTTTTCAGTTTTACAATTATTATTAATATTTACATTAATTTAAACATTTACTTAAGAAATATAAGCTATAGCCTAATGTTTTTTTTATGTTAAATTATTTTGTGTTTCATATATTATTTTCAGACATGAGCAGACCTACTCACATAACATTACGCATTTAACGAACACATACAAGCGCCCACTTTGGCAGAATTCAATCAACAGCCATTAGTTCGGTAAAATTGAGCATCATAATGGACAAATTTGTTTTTAAGGGAGAAAAAAAGAAACGTGAAAAATGCCAGCGAATGAACACGTATAAAAAAGAATAGTCGCAGTATCAGTAGTGGAGGAGAGTGCTGGATTTTCGGTTTGCCTCGCAACCTACTTGAAGAAGTTCAGGCAAATGGGAACACCATATATTACATAGCAATCATCCTTAATTGAAGAAATGTGGCAAAACATCTCTGGAGAGAACCTCATATTATTAAATTCGAATGTGCTTTCCATATTTGGATCAACATAGGCTACATTTGTGAATGCACATTTTCTGCAATGTCGCGTCAAGTCATGCTCCCGTGCGCATCTTACAGACTGCATCTTAAGCCATATTTTAAACTTTCCGCGTCTGTGGGGATATCGTTATGGACCGCTAGGTAGGCGTGACGTAATCATCGTCATGGGAGAGTGTGTGCAGAGGCTCTGAGAGGACGAACGCGTAGGCCTACCTCACATTTTTTTTATGACCGCGCAGACAGGTGCGCGTGGTCAGTAGGCTTCAAAAGCACAATTGCACATGTGGAGGCAGTGTGAAGAAGCCCACTGCTACTCGAACCTGTGCAATCCGCTTGCACTTGGACTTGGACCATAGTGCGGCCCAGTGGAAAAAAAGGTTGAGAACGAGAATCACTATAACATATATAGTTACAAATTAAACAACGTTTCTAAATATGTGATGTTGTTTATCTTGATCGAACTACATTGCTTCAACGTAACAATGACTAGGCTACATGTTTTAAAATGTATTACTGTAAGAAAGTACACACTGACCTAACAGACATCAATTTATAAAACAAGATTATTTAGAATTATAATTTCACAACTCTCAAAATGTTACTTTTGTCTTTACAGGTGTTTCTTTTTACTATCCTGATTGCAGTTTAATTTATAATTACTGTAACTGTCCTGTTACAACTGGAGTTTTCTAACTAGAAAAACTGTCTTGATTGAATGTGTAAACGATAAAATGTGTAAACTCAGACTTTTATTAAATAAACTAAACTCTTACCCGTGCTTCCCGTTCTTCATTCGCCATGCTGGATTACTGATGTAAAGGCTTAATCTCCGTTCTAATTAATCCATATTGCGCTAAAGGTGCGCAGAATCGTGCTCCTTGAATGCACTCAGTGGCTTATGATATGATTGGTTGAATGGTAAGCTCGCATCTGATTGGCTAAAGAGTACGACAGACCCACTGTGGGAAGAGAGCTCTGCCAGGAAAGTCTCAAAAACACACACACACAAATCCGAGTGGATTCGTAGTAAATTCGTACATTTAGACACTCGTACATTTTAAACATTCAAAGGTTTTTGTGCACAGTTGTATATCTACAAATAATTTTTTGCATTTGTGAAACGTATTTTATAAATATATAATTTTATTTTGCGCTTGAGAATTGCTTTTTGTGAATATATTTTTTTTTCACGCAGGTGAATTTTTTTTTGTGTGTACGTGAATTAGGTTTCATGCATGTGAAATTGTCTACGCATGTGTGAATCGTGTTTTTTGCGTGAATTATATTTGAGACTAATCTGCTTCCATATGTGGATGCTAATACTAGAGTAGAGTTAACTTTAGTTATCGTTCTTGGTATAAACTTGCTAGAGACATATTTTTACTTGAGCAAACATGAGTATTTGCTTTTATTCCTTCTTATGCGTCACTTTACAACCCTCTACGGACACCTTGGCAATTGCATCGCCATTGGCTAGTAAATTTTTTTGTTTACGCGCCATCTTTCAATGGATATTAGTAATTTTAACGGAACATTTTAACTGCATTGGTGGTGGTGCTGCTTATTTGGTCATTCAATGTTTCTGTAAAAAAAAAAAAAAAATGCTAATTGGGGAAAAACTAACAAAAATACTGATAAGATAATAATGATACAATTTCTAGTAATAAGAACAATATGAGACTGAGAAGATGCGCAAATCCACGTTCATTTTCAGCGTTTATTGGCGCATATTCTCAGTTAACAATGGCTCTGTGTAGTAACAGCTGCTCTATGTGAAATCACGCACCTGATGGAATTAACCGCTGATTAGAGAACCGGCTTTACTGACGAGATGCGCATTAACGATCGTCCGATCGTGATCGGAGCACCCCTACTAACATTACTGGATTCATGAATATTAATCCAGTTGTGAGCGTTCGCTCAAACTGATTTGCTGAAATCAATACAGGGATGATAATAGGTGAGCACCAGCCAATGAGATGTCGTTTGTGCATTAGGTCCGCCCACTACCGGAAAATCCGACAAATCTGAGAATTTATTAGCCATTGGCCAATATTACACATCATTTAGTAGCCCAGAGTGAAGATTTAGTCGTAATGTAGAGGGTTGCTTTAATTGAGCTTCATGAGCACAAAATAGCTTACTGTATATTAACAGCATTCCACTTACTCACACACTTAGCCCACATCACCTCCTGTGTTTGATAAAATATGATACTTCTAATCTGATTAAAGAGTTCACAGAATCAAGGCAGGATTTTCTATTTTCTGTTATTTTAATCGTTTTAGTGGTTTTCTAAACCAAGCAGAAATGATGGTGGGCTCTGCCAGCAGACACTGTAAACAGTGTTCTCCACAAACACACACCCACCTCCCTCTTCCTGTTTAGAGAGTCTACCCTCTGCAGGGGCACAGTGCAACATCATTAGATCTGTGAGTAACCTGAAAATGAACATTAAATGTGTTCTTGCTGCTAAAAATGTCTGAATGCGTGTATCTTGCATAAAAACATCTAATAGTGTATAAGGTTCTTTAGAAGTTCTGTTCCACACACTTTCACACATACAGTCTTTACTGGAAAGTTACTGTTAAGAGATTATGTGTGAACAAACCAAAACCAGTAAATGTGTTCTGATCATTTCCTGGTATGAGAAGCTGTAATATTAACAGTAATGTGCTCTGTGTGAACGAATGCAGATTGAGATTACCAGTATGAGCATGTAGAATGCCTTAAAGAATGAATGTGCACTAGATAGACATCTTTGACCATTGCACCTCCTCTCACAGCTTTTCCAGCGTGTCGCACTCAAGACCCAGCCTGACCATCCCCTTATGCCGGTCACTCAGCCCTTTAAATGTTGTCAAATTGACAGAAACTAAAGCACTTCTGCTCGTGCAGGCGAACGGTGCAGCTTTTAAAGATTGCTTCTGATGACTGACTGACATCACAGAATTGATCTGCATTTTGGTGCTGATGTTTGAATGGTCTTTTAACAGTAAAAAACATTTACTGCACATTTGTGTCATACTGGTAATTTTACGGCAATTTACCAGGATTGGAAAGGGGTTTTTGATGCATCAACCATCTTGGAATGGTCACTGTTTTGTCACTCATGGTAAAAATAAATGAGCTTTCCAAAATGCTGCAACATTGCGCAGCCAGAGATTTAAACTCCTGAAGAAATGGGATAACCTTTCAAAGGTGAGAAATGTATTGGTTTGTGTTTTTATATATGTTAACTCAATATTAAAGATAATTAAACTATTGTAACTTTTAAAACTCCAGATATTTTTACATGCATACAACTACAGTTGCAGACACACAATCAACTTGCTATGAAGTGTTCATGGCCCACCTTTGACCGTTCCAATATACCAGACGGCTTATGTATTGCGGCCCACAGAAACAGTGATTTCAGAAGTTAACTTGACACTTGAAAATGCAACACTCAAGATGCAAGTTTTTAACTCACCCACTGAGAGGTTAGTGAAGTGACAAACTGGAGACAACAACAACAGACTAAAAATAACATTACCTTCAAAAGCATCCTACACCATTTAGGAAACTGTCTGTTTGTGTTCAACCGTGAATGACTCATGTAGAGCATTATTTGTTTGTTCGGTTCATTTGGATTCTTTAGCAAAACAGTCAAGTTATACAGTAGGAGGACAAGCTAAATGGGCTTTACCGCCGCGCATACCGCGTTTCATTAAGATGAAAGGACAAGTAAAACATCAATAGCATTATATTATATATTATATATATATATATATATATAGGAACACAAACACACAGATTAAAAAATATATATTTTCATTCTGGTTTGCTCTTAGCAAAAATAAATAAATAAAATCCTTCAAGTTTCATATGAGGAACGAAATGAGAACGTTCCAGCATTAAGACCGCACTAACAGCAATAATTCTTATTAACTGGTGTTGTTCTTGATTTTTCAAACTGTCTCCAATTATGCCCTAACTGTGTGAGCAAAAATTGAGTATGGTATATTTCAGCTGTTTTATGTGCTGGAGCCTCACGCGCACATATTCATTGTAAACAGCACAGTTCAGCATGAGCAGCGGTCTACTGTGGCATATTTTTGCTCATTATAATATTTTTCCGTCGCTACTGAAACACACGTGAACCACAAAGCCTATTTTACTTAATAAATAATAGTTTAGCTGCAAATATGCAAAATCACGAATATGGAAACATTTGGATGTCTCCAGAATGAGAGAGGTAAACCCAACAGGTAAGCTAAGTGGATATACTGTATATAAATTTATTGTATTTACTTATTTATTTCTTGTTTATCCCATTTTTTTCATTGCATATGAAAATTTAAGAATAAAAAAATCCTCCCACCCCCTAAAAATTCTCTTCACATTCACTTGTGCGCTCTTGCGCAATACCTTCCTCTCGCGTTGCTCAATTGTGGACGACGTAAAAGTGTTTGAAATAAAGGTTGCTGTCCCATTTTATACATGAATTTGTTAATTTAAAAAAAAATCAAATTATTTTGCTAGTTTCATGGTAACATGCAATCAAGGTCTTCTGTTATTTAGGCTATATTTAACATTCACTGTGGCATTTTCACCCGTTTAAACTTAAAATTCCATGAGATTTTAAATTCAGTTTAATAGTATTAAAAATTCAGATTTAAACTAGTATAAAAACGCATTAAATTGCTTAAATTATTTCTATAAGTTAAAGTAGCCAACCTTAAAAATTTGTTGTCATATGACTTTTTCATCGTATTTTTTTTACAGTCTGATAACGAGCTGTATTCGTTTTCCTTTTTTTTTATTATTGTTTTGTTTTAGTTTATTGAAAATAAATTGGCTAAAATAGAAGCAGACACGTTTAAATTAAAACAACCACAAAAACATAACTAATCTTGAGGGAAATATAGGTTTTATTATTTTTATAAATCGCAGATCTCACAGACGAACGTCTTAATATGATCGCACATTAGAAATGTTTGGTGAGATAAAATGTGCACGATAACATTAAGCAAATCTCTTCGCCATCGTCACTCTTTATTATTAAGCAGGAGTTTACATACAGTTAATGCGTGTGCGTGCGCCGCGCTCGTTGTGTGTGTGTGTGTGTAACTGACAGACAGCCTCCGCGGTGCGCATGAGAGATCTCGCAGATCTCACAGACAAACGTCTTAATATAATCACACATTAGAAATGTTTGGTGAGATAAGATGTGCACGATAACATTATTAAGCAAAAATACTTAGTACATTTATTTATTTTTTCCCCTCCAGTACCGAAAGCAGAACCGATAGCATCAGATCTTAGCCTACAGTCAATACAGATATTTAATAAAAACATTAAAACAAGCAGTAAAATCAAACAATAAAAAACGCACGCCAGGTCTACACCGGACACAAGTGGAGCGATCCAACAAAAGACAACAGAACACAGTGATGGATACACTGGACACGATCCCCATCAGTGAACTGATGCTCGTTCTGTTTATGACAAAATGTTCTGACACTGTGTTCAGATGATTTTACACTATAGTGTTTAGTTTAGACAAACTTTTCGCTATGGGGCACGGATGACAACTCTCGTGTCTGGTGTATTTACAAATGAGTTCTATAAGAAAAAAAAAAAAAAACTAAACCAGCGGCATAACGAGATGGATATATAGACTAGAAAATATATTAACAGGTCCTGCGTCCATGACACTGACTCACTGCTGAGCTGCCAGTTTTAATCTTAACAGCTCTTAACGCCGAGTGGATGGTTAGATGCATGATGGGCTAGTATTAAATAAATAAATAAATAAAAATAAAGGTCTTTCCAGCATTAAGGTAATAACATTACTGTTTTTTTTAATCATATTGTTGCAGTTATAAATTTGACTGCTAAATGAAAGATAAAGAACTATGTTAAAACTTGTTTTGTAAAATTTCCTCGTCATTTGAATATTGATTTAAAAATCGGTTTAAATCATAAATCAGTTTAAAAGCAAGTAAAGAAGGCTCCCTTTAAAATAACTTCAGTTGTCAATTACTACAGCTATTTTTTACATCTTGTGTATTTTGTTGATTATAATGAAAGAACTTGAGTTTAATCATAAGGACAGTTTATTAATCCGTCCATTTATTAGAGTTTCAAAGATTTAATCATGCAGGTTTAATTTTATTCGTTTCTTGTTTTAGGCTAATTAGGCATAAATAATGGGAACGAAATTATACAGTGCTTCATGTTTAAACATGCAACAATTTCTTAATCAGTTTACAGACAAATGTTTTTTCCCCAATAAGTTAAAGGACAGGTAACGAATAACAAAAATGCATGTTGTTTTATTAAAGGAAAAAATATATTTATATTAAAAATATAAATTAAAATATAGGCATAATATATGAAAATATTGACATTTTGCATATTAATCCATGTAGCCTACCCCCCTAAAATAGGCTACCACTTTTAATGCTCCGATACAAAGTAAACCTCAATTTCTTTTGAATAATATAATGCATAATTAATATAATATAAATAATACTGCACATCTTTTAAATGTGTCAAATCTAAAATATGGTTTAATACCATGTAGCTTAGAGAAAATATAAGCACAGGCTCAGGCACAGGCTTGACATTTATCCTGCTTGAATTCGTTCTAAGAAATGCACATAACTTCATAAGTACCAAACTTTCATCTGTGGATATTAAATATTAAATATTTTAACTACATTGTTTTTCTTTCATTTTCCCTGACTGAAGCCATCAAATCTAACACATCAGTGAGGCAAAACTGACGTCTATTAGCGAAAATGTGCTTTGATGCGCTTGTTTGATAACTTGTGGTTAAAGCGCCACTCAGCGGTCAAAAGCTGCAAATGCACTTTATACCGCCGTCGCGGCGGTAAGTGCGGCGGTAAAAAGGGCCTTTTGAATGTCTACTTAGTGTAATACATTTATGCTGCCTACACTGCACAATGAATCTCTTACTTGTGTACAGAAATCGAGTTGCAATGGCAATCGCAGAAGCTGTAATAGTAAAAATGTGACAGTAGGCTAGGTTTCAAAAAGTTTCCACACGAGTTGAAACTAGAAAAAAAAGTTGAATAGCTTGAGAACCCTCTCAAAGGGAAATGCTAACCACACTTCAGTTCATACACAATATGTTTGTGTGCGTTCGTATACTTGAGAATGAGGGAGAAAAGAGACAGAATCATCCATTAAAACAGCAGAGAGTTTAGAAAGCCCAGGGTGAGTAAACTCCCACAATGCACTGCTACTGTAAGTGCATCATCTCCTGGTCTTACTAACCCTGCACACCACATTGACAGTTTAATTGCACTGAAGAGAAAAAAAGAGAGCTATGAAAGACTTAATTCAGAATCAAAAGTAAAAGAATATCCAACAAAATTCAAAGATTTTGCTTGTTATTGAGCACAAATCAATCTCTGAATAAACTCTTCTGGAAAAACCTATAAACTGAAAAATGTGAATATCTTTGAAATATCTTCTTTCATGCTTTATACAGGTTTGAAACGACATGAAAGTGAGTAAATGATGACAGAATTTTCATTTTAGGGTGAACTATCATACTTCTGCTCTGATAGACTAACACCAAAGTCATAGGAAGACAATGACTTTTGACAAAATCATCTGTTAACTTCAAAACACAGAATGCAAGCCTCGCAAAAATGTCCAGCACTTCTCTATTTCACCAGGTCTGAGACAGAAGTGAGACTAATGAAGAGAAGAACGCTCTGAAAAGACAGAGATGCACTTATATTAACACACACACACACACACAACTGAAAGAAGAAAAAAAAGGTGAAATGTGAAAAATGTACCAAGCAAGATACAAAAAAATGTGTACTGTAAGCATTTATGTGCAGGGATGGATGTAAATGAGGTAAAGCACACTTGCTGAGCCACATGGTTCAGTATTTTAGATGTTAGGTTTTGAAATACAGTGTTACTGTGCCAGACATGTGAGATGAGTACGCTGAGAAACAGAGAGAGTCAGACAGACAGAGGAGGAGGAGGAGGAGGGAAATACCATAAAACTAACCTGCTTCCCACAAGTCCACATTCTCTGTGGTTTCTGGGACAGCAGTGAGTTTCAGTTAAACGGTTTGACAAGGGGTCTTCCATGGTTTTATAATGGGGTTTTGTGATGAATTAGTTGAAAATATTCCCATTGCAGGAGGTTTCTCCCTCCCACTGTTTTCTACAGAATCCTGTGGCGGGGAGCCCCCATCCACCATTGATGCATTTTATAATTCATTACCAAAATTTTTTTGTCACAAACAGCCAGTCAGAAATTATTTGTGTATAGTGTTGTCAAAAGACCCGGTACTTCGGTACCAAGTCGTTACAAAAAAAAATTAAAATGTCACGGTACCCGGTTTCTTTAAGTACCGGTGGTACCAAGTACCTGGTCAACCCGGTTCTTGATGCATACAGCGCTTTGATTTCAACAAAGCAGAAAACGAGGACAGAATCTCAAAATCCAGTCATGAAAATTATACTTACATTTTAATATGGACAGTCACGAAATTTGTCAAAGTTAGAATAAATTAATCAAATCAAATCTCCATATGGACCAGTATCTGTAAATGTTAAGCCGCAAATGTTGGTTGAAATATGAATCCTGCAAGTTCTGCACGTCTCTGTGTGAATGAATGAATGAGACGTGCGGGTTTGTTTACTACATAGACTGAAGCGCGTGACGCTTGCAGTAATTTCAGTATCTGCCATCTCAATGAGGACATAAATACATAAACCAGAACTGTTCTGAGTCACTTCACACACATTTTACCGTTTCATTTGAATAAAACCAGTGTCAATGTAAAGGTATTCACGGCAACCCGTCAAAATAAAAGTTCATTTTTACATAACGGCATTGTGCTAGAAATATTACTATTATTTAGTAGAATGTATGTGACATTGCTTCTACTGTTGAATTTTTTTTTAAAGAAATAAATCACACAATATTTCTTCCATGTTTTAATTTTAATAGCAAATCCCCTTTATTTACCAAAAAATTAAATTTGTTTAAATTTCATTAATTAAAAGACAAATTAAATTTGGGTGAAACATGTTTACTGTTTTTCATAATTATATTACTTGTAGAAAAACTTTAAACACAATTGTAAATAAGTATAAAGAATGGCACTGGTTTTATTTGTAGTGATAAAAAGTTTTTTTTTTAATTAGCATATTTTTGTGTTTTGCTTTGGTACCGAAATTGGTACCGAGAACCGTGGATTTTCACAATGTGCACAATGTCATTCACACAAACAATAAACACCATCATGGTAAAATACATGATACTGAAATAATGCAATAAATATTCATTTAACAACATTAGATGTAAAATAAAGCCCTAATGTGATCTAATCAGAAAAAACTAAGAAACATATTTATTTTTGTGCAAATTTACAGTTTTTCACTGTAAATTATACAAAGACTTTTTATTTTTCACTTCCAAAAAAATGTAATTTTATCAGTATTTTACTTTTAAATGTTAAAAGATTAAATGTAATCACAGTTATTCACCATATATAGTATTTAGAATTGATACTGAACTGATAACCAATTAACAGGTTTTTACTGTAGCATTTTTACATTCCTTTACTGTTAAAATCACAATAATTTTTTACAGTGCAGACTAAATGACTGCTATATGTTATGAAATATGCTAGAAAGAAGTCTGTGAGTTTGTCAGAAGACCAATAGCATGTTGATTCAGTCACTGCTCGGACTGATTCAGAAAAGGATTTGTCAGACTGATTCAAAGCTAACTTGTGACCAGTTCTGATACCACTTTGATCTGTTCATTCATAAAAGAGTCATTTCTTTTTGACCCTGACTACACACTGCTTGTGCTGCATGTGACTTTTTGTGTGCAGTTCTGGAAACATATTGTACAATTTGAAATTTTATTCAAATTTTGAAACAAAATGCTTATAGGTCATGAGCACTGAACACTTGCTTACGAGAATTTAAAAGAAAAGATTAAAATAAAATAAAAATTACTTTAAAAGGGAGGCAGCAGGACATCTGCCTAAAAATGTCTGCTCTTGTTATGACACAACAGACATTAGTCAGGGTAACACTATAGTGTCATATTTAAAGTCCACATGAACCGTAAATTCCTGCAGACTTCATTTCAGTATAGTGATCAGTGTTTCCCCTAGGTTTACAGCTTTGGGGGGAGGGGGGAGGGGGGTTGGTTGGGTGGGGAAAATTGACACAGACATAAACACTTAAAGGAGTCATGGTGTTCATTTGTTTCTTTTAATGGCAGCAGTGAATATATTAACTTGACAATTGTTTGAACTGTAAATTAAACTAAACAAGTAATTTATCCACAAAGTGGATAGCAGCTTTTCTCAATGCAGTGTATCTTTCTGGGCTTCTGGAAGAACATTTCCAGAGCCTCTTGATATGGAAAGTCAGAAACGTCTGGCCCATTTATTGAGATCCGCATGCATGCTGCAAGATTGTCTCCTTGCAGCCTATTGCAGATGTTTGTCTTGACCTTCAAATGCATTAACTGTTAAATGTGATAGCTTAACATATAGCTAAAAGCAGCAAATCCTATTGTGAAGTTTGTATTACCCTGTTCATGGTTGAGAAGTCCCTTTCACAGTTTAGCTGGGTCAAAACCTGTCATCCGATGCTTGTCAGGGGCAGGATGAGCAGCACTTAACACTTTTCCACACATCCTCCGTCTGCAGTGCGTATGCTTTACGTATTTTTTAATGCACCCATGTTCCAGCGTTCATGCATTTGCGGTCCGTCAGTGCGTTCCAGGAGCGGTCATTATAAATACAACTAATTATATACTCTAACACTTGAAAAGAGACAGGAATGTCGATGTTTTTGGAGGGATGCTCATTTTTAAATCATACCCTATTTATTGCATCAAAGTTTGTTAATACTATATTTATGGGGTGGATAATTTTATCAGTTGTTTATTATTCATGCAATTATTCTTTATTCACCAAGCAAGTTATTTTCGGATAGTCAATATTACAAAAGACAATACTTGACAGTCACCTCCAGTGGTGCAGAAGGTAATACGTGTCACATACATTTTGACGTGATCGACACTGCATTTGCCGAATTTTTTTCTCTCTTTCCAAATTTCAAATCACATCAGAAAAGCATTTATTTTCAGTTAAAATTAAGTAAATAATCAAAAAGTAAAGGTTAGGGGCAGGGAGGGCTTTATTGTCCCTATAAGGTGGCATCCATTAAATTAGACTCAATAAGTTATTATTGCATACTGTTTTATAATGTACTACAATACTGAGGTGCAGATAATTGCCACTATTTGCAGTAAGTAGTATAAATAGCAGAAAATCCTATAAATAGAATCTATAGATATTTGCACTTAGTGTAACTAGCCGCTGCCTTTTTTGATAACTGCCAGAATAATGCCGATTGCATTATTTGAAATTTGGATGCAATGTTAAAATAAACAAAAACCTATAAATAAATAAAATAAACAGAAAATATTTCAAATATTTTGTAAATTAGATAAAGTTATCGCTGACCCTAAACCGCAACTTCCTAAATTATTAACTTTCTAAAGTGTCGCACGGCGACGTGCTGACAAGATGGCGACGGCCCGCTCTGCACACTTAAGGCTTCAAAAACACACTTAGTCTACGGGTGACGTCACAGACACTACGTCCATGTTTTTATACAGTCTATGGGAAAAACAAGTCAAAAAACATTTATAAAAGCTGGAGGCATCTGTTTGACCCGACATATTTCCTGCCGAGCGCTCTCTGTCCACTAGTGCGAGTAACCCAGAGTGCAGTCTGGACGATGGGGAGGGGCGACACTTGTCAATCTGCCTTGAAGTGTTTTCCCTGCCTTTGAAATTTTGCTCCGAGCCAGCAGGGGGCAGTTTGCGTTGAAACAAACAGAACGGTGGCAACTGCAGCAGCAGAGTAATAACGATACCATGTTAATTGCATGAGGTGAGTAGAAGTGGTTGTGTACATAACTTATGTTGACATTAAATGCGATGTTCGATCAATGTGAAAATACTAACATGCCTAATACTTCTGCACAGTACTGTATATTAATATTTTATTAGTAGTATTATAAAAGCATGAGTATGCAATTGTGACAACAATCTATAAAGTTTGTTTAAAGGAAGGTTGTCTGTAGTCAGTGTTTATATAATGTTTAATATCTTTTATATATACATGTATGTTTTTGTTTCAGCAGCTTCCCCTGGAAATCCTCAGTGAAGTTATTTTGTCAACAGGTGACTCTGCATATTTGACACTTTCTCTGGTATGCAGATGGTTTAGAGATGTGCTCACTCAAGAAGATTTTCGGAAATTATTAATTGATATTAGAATATTAATTGATGTCATTTAAAGTTAAACTTTGCAGTGTACAGTTTTTTAATAAAAAAGCTATGGCAAACACGTGCATGACAGCAGGTTTCAGTCATTTACATCAGTCTATCGTTCTTTAAGGTTTCTCATTTTTTGGTAACATCATTTGCTATGTATTGCTTAAAGCAGGCATGAAGTCCATCTAATTAATGAATTCTTAATTTAGTTGTGACAATTCTGTGTAATATTTCAATTACCAATGATTTTAGAAAGGGTTTAAAGGGGTGATTAAATGTATTATGTTTTTATATAGAAGCAGTTAACTACATAAATTCAGGATTAATTACAGAAAAAGTGACGAGTGTTTTTTGGGTTCAAGTTCTTTACAACCTGTATAGTTCCTTGCTTGCAAAAAGTAACCATGGATTTATTTGTAGTAAAAATATTTGTTGGCATATTAATTACCATGTGTTGAAACCATAAAAACACCATAGATAACTATAGTTTTTGTAGCAAATCCATGGTAAATTTTCGTAGAGGCTGGGTTTTATTTTAGCATTTCTTTTCTTCATCTCTCTCTCGCAGCAAACTAACAGCAGAAGAGACGTAACTTAGAATATTTTGTCCAAACCATCAAACTGTCGTTATGACAGAAGGAAGGCCATTCCAGAGCGGAAGCAAATGTTCACATTTTGATTTAAGTTTACTAAAACAAACCATTATTTTCATGGGAGTAATTTACAGTTCATGGATTGTTTGTTCACTTCAAGACTAGCAATGTGTGTATTTAGTAAATAGTATAAATTTATATATAAATAGTGTAAAGAAGTACAGTGTGTTTCACTGATTTTACTATTGTTAAAAAACATTTTTGAAAGTTTAAAATGTTTTTAGTTGTGAAAATTACATGCGATCTAGGATCAGAGCAGTGCATGCCATTGTAAGTCAATCTCTCACAGCCTCATTTTCATCCGTGTACATTTAATCAGGCTTCTAGCCTGACTAAAGATCTACAACTGAGGGGCAAGTCTGTGTCTTTTCAAAGACTATTCATTACTGTACAAATGAAGCTGGATTAAAGTCCTGTTAAATTACTAAAGATGTCAGGCTCGTGACAGTCTAGCCTGATGACATTAGTTGTGATGTCAGCCTAAATGCTCCTCAGGAATGTTTCTAAAAGCAATAGTCAGCTGCTAACACTCACTAATCATGCTCCAAAGTCACTTGGTCATAGCACAGCTGTAGAAATCATTGTGCTCATTATCCAACACTAGTATGACCTGACTCACCCTCATTACATCCGCTTTGCAAAGCAGACGGGAAATCATCAAGCAAACAGGAAAGACCAGTAAGCTGTCAGCAGATGTGTCCCTTGCGTAAAACTGCCTTGATCATGCTGCATGACAAGGTCCATGCACACAGACTGAACATGTGTACTTCAAACATGCTATATAGGTCAGAGAGATAAAAACTGCTGAAGAAGTTTTGTGCATCCATCACGATTTTCAGGATGGTCAGAATCTGATTGATTTTGACAGACAAGCTTGACCTTACAAGAATTGACCGTGATAAATAGTGCCTGACCTATATTTCTTTACTGATTCTGCTAATATGTATCAAGTAAAGTGGACAATGGCTGACAATAACACTAACATATGTATAATATAGTTGAGATGAGATGTACACAAAATTGTTAAATAAAAAATGTATTCATGTAATATGGCATAAATGCACAAACAATATTTTGGTATGGGTTAGTGTTAGTTTGGTAGGCTAAATAGGTAATTTGTCTCTGGCAAAAGGACATTTAATAGGACTTGGGGTCTATGCAGTAGAGAGAGTAAGGTTTTTTTTAATGCGAGGTGCTACCTGCTAGATCAAACAGAGAAAAAGGACTGTGGCGTTGGTCAAAACGCATCATCTGATGGCCTTTTGCTGACAAATAAACGGATATCTGGGAGCAGGTAACAAAAACAAAGAGTACACATAAACATATAGCTTCCACCAGAATACTACCATTGAAAACCAAATTAGTCACTAAAAACAACCTGATACCAACATGACAAAAATCTATTAAATAAGCTGCCTTACCAAAACCATACGTTAGCATGTTGCTAAGCTAATTACGTGAAACATCACATACACAAACATACATGGCACACACACAATTGTTTTTTAAATTTTTGATTAGGCTTAACTATTTTTATAGACTTCACGGCATCTAATAACATAATAGAACAGATTCAGGCAATGCCTCCTCTGAATATATCCAATTCTGCTTTATAATGCAGCCAAAAAAGCAACACTTTCCTGACTACTGTTTGAAATATCCTTCTTGTTAGGAGTGTATCTATAATGTCTTTAAATGCTCACTGGGTTTCGGAAAAAATATTTGACTGTTTCAATGACATCATATTCTGATTTACAAGTTTTACAGCAGCAATAACTGTAATATAAGCTACTATACTAAATGTAATAGAGTAAAACAGCACTAAAACCACAGGAAGGGCAAATAAAACATCCTTTATTATGCAAATGAATAGAAAAGGATTCATACTAGAACACTAAATAAATAAATCAGCATCCGATTTCAGCAGAATGGGTTTCCCGAATGCTTATCAAAATCTGAGAGGTATCAAATGACTGTGAACCAGCGGTGTGTTGGCCTTGAACAACAGACAATGTTGTCTCTGCGGTTAAGGAGGACTAGCCTCTGAGGATAACACTGCAAACCTGTTAACACCACGGTAAAGGCATTGAGGTGTCGATGGTGCTGAATGAATTATGGGGTAAATCGGCATGACACAGCAGGAAATGAGATGCATCTTGAACTTGATATGGTTTTCTTTATTCACAGGCTTTGCAGAGCTGCAAAGTGTTGCTGATGCATGTGCAGAAACACTGCAGGCATTCCAAACCAGTTGACATACACCATACAGTACAAAAGTCTCCCCACACACTAGGGGTGGGCGATATGGAAAAAATATAATATCACAATTATTTTTCTTTTTAGAAATATCACGATTCTCGATTACACAATGCTTTGTCATGTTGGTTTTACTATTTTGCAGGTTGTCTGAGCATTACAGCCAAACTATTTTCCCTATTATAAAGACAACGCCTTTCAAGGTAACAAAAAATAAAAAGAATGGCAGATATTTAGGCCAAAGAGGGTGAAGATAAGAAATAAACTTTTGATTTGATTGAAGATAAAAATCTTTGTTCTTATTTTTTAAAAACAAAGATAAAAGAATGACAAAGATACACATTACAACTACACATAATATACAAATAAAACAAACAGTGCTTTATTTTCAGGTAAAATAGGTGTTTTTAGCAGGAGCAATCAAGAAGTTGAATGAACAAATATAAAAATAAAACGCTATATATAAACTGATTCCTAAAGCAACTGTATTCAATTTTTTCAATCACTAGCAGTGAGTGATTTTTCTCTTTGAAGATTTTTCTCTCACTCAAAAGTGGTTTTAAACCTGAATGAGTTTCTTTCTTCTTCTGAACATACAGGTCCTACTCAAAAAATTAGCATATTGTGATAAAGTTCATTATTTTCCATAAAGTAATGATGAAAATTAAACTTTCATATATTTTAGATTCATTGCACACCAACTGAAATATTTCAGGTCTTTTATTGTTTAAATACTGGTGATTTTGGCATACAGCTCATGAAAACCCAAAATTCCTATCTCAAAAAATTAGCATATCATGAAAAGGTTCTCTAAACAAGCTATTAACCTAATCATCTGAATCAACTAATTAACTCTAAACACCTGCAAAAGATTCCTGAGGCTTTTAAAAACTCCCAGCCTGTTTCATTACTCAAAACCGCAATCATGGGAAAGACTGCTGACCAGAAGGCCATCATTGACACCCTCAAGCGAGAGGGTAAGACACAGAAAGACATTTCTGAACAAACAGGCTGTTCCCAGAGTGCTGTATCAAGGCACCTCAGTGGAAAGTCTGTGGGAAGGAAAAAGTGTGGCAAAAAACGCTGCACAACGAGAAGAGGTGACCGGACCCTGAGGAAGATTGTGGAGAAGGACCGATTCCAGACCTTGGGGGACCTGCGGAAGCAGTGGACTGAGTCTGGAGTAGAAACATCCAGAGCTACCGTGCACAGGCGTGTGCAGGAAATGGGCTACAGGTGCCGCATTCCCCAGGTCAAGCCACTTTTGAACCAGAAACAGCGGCAGAAGCGCCTGACCTGGGCTACAGAGAAGCAGCACTGGACTTTTGGACAAATTTTGCATGTCATTCGGAAATCAAGGTGCCAGAGTCTGGAGGAAGACTGGGGAGAAGGAAATGCAAAAATGCCTGAAGTCCAGTGTCAAGTACCCACAGTCAGTGATGGTCTGGGGTGCCATGCCAGCTGCTGGTGTTGGTCCACTGTGTTTTATCAAGGCCAGGGTCAATGCAGCTAGCTATCAGGAGATTTTGGAGCACTTCATGCTTCCATCTGCTGAAAAGCTTTATGGAGATGAAGATTTCGTTTTTCAGCACGACCTGGCACCTGCTCACAGTGCCAAAACCACTGGTAAATGGTTTACTGACCATGGTATTACTGTGCTCAATTGGCCTGCCAACTCTCCTGACCTGAACCCCATAGAGAATCTGTGGGATATTGTGAAGAGAAAGTTGAGAGACGCAAGACCCAACACTCTTGATGAGCTTAAGGCCGCTATCGAAGCATCCTGGGCCTCCAAAACACCTCAGCAGTGCCACAGGCTGATTGCCTCCATGCCACGCCGCATTGAAGCAGTCATTTCTGCAAAAGGATTCCCGACCAAGTATTGAGTGCATAACTGAACATAATTATTTGAAGGTTGACTTTTTTTGTATTAAAAACACTTTTCTTTTATTGGTCGGATGAAATATGCTAATTTTTTGAGACAGGCATTTTGGGTTTTCATGAGCTGTATGCCAAAATCATCAGTATTAAAACAATAAAAGACCTGAAATATTTCAGTTGGTGTGCAATGAATCTAAAATATATGTAAGTTTAATTTTTATCATTACATTATGGAAAATAATGAACTTTATCACAATATGCTAATTTTTTGAGAAGGACCTGTAAATGCTATTTTGAGGAACGTGAAAAACCAAACAGTTGCTGGTCCACAGTGACTTCCATTAAATTCAATGTGGACCAGCAACTGTTTGGTTACCCACATTTTTCAAAATATCTTGACAGTAATGACAGTAGGCTGCATGTTTAATAGGCCTACTGTCCCTTTGAGACCTGCACGCATCTAATATACAGGCAAGTATATGTTTTTCTCTCAACTGATTACTTTCATTTTAGACATAACCAACTTGAGTCTACATGTAAAGCTTGTGTGTTTTGACAGTAATAGTGCAAAAGATAACTTAGTTCAATAATCAGGTTCTGTTTGACAGGCTTTAGCGTGCTTCGAGTGTATGCAGCGCTCAGAAAAAGCACAGATCAGACCAGCACACGAATGAAACATTTAAAAGCACAGGCAAATAATGAGAGAGTAACTCTACCACTGAGTTAACACTGCTGTGAATGCGTGTGGTGTTGTATAGTATATGACGGAGGTGCCAGGTCTGATAGAATGAACTCTCAGACTGATAGAGTGAACTCTCAGAAAAGCTTTATATCTAATTTTATGCCAAATGAAATCATAACTGAGTAAGGAATTCTACACCAAAACTATCACAAAAATGACAAAGCAACAACATCGTTTGAATCTCTTCCTTTTTTACCAGATGATAAACAATAAAAACACAGCCAATGAGAATCCATCATGCTTTAAAGAGCTTGAGAGTATAAAGTGGTTGACAACATAACAGCAGTGAAAGCTTAGAATAAACATAACATTTTCATCCTTTGGCTAACATAGTATTTAACAGTTATCTTTCTTGGTATAAACAAGATCTTAAAATTAAGCACTAGGGTCTGTACCATGATGGTAGCTGAACAAATTCAGAATTACAGGATTAGTTTTAAGGTAACAAAACCAAACCTCTCCAATCCGGCTTTGTTGGTACCATGATGATGATCATCAACTTTCTTTGTCTACTCAGGCTTTGATCCTGAGTTTGTGGAGCGCGTGCACATGAATTAGAGGTCGACCGATATATCGCTCGGCCGATATATCGGGTCGGTATTTGTCATTATTTAATATATTGGCATCGGCCGAAATCCATGTTTAGTAGCGCTGATTTAAAGTCAGGCACGTCGGCGGGCAGCCCCGTGTTATTGTTGCAGTGGAAAGTGCTGCTAAGCATGTGAAGGACCCCAAGCTAAAACTTTTGGAAGATTCAACAACAGTCCTGGGAGATAAAGGTAGTCAGAGAATTTCACTCTGTGAATGGGGTGGAGAAGTTGGCTGCTCTTACAAACACTGCAGCGTGATTGAGGGCTGCGTTACTCTGACCCGCTCACAGACAGCAGCGTGCTCGGAGAGACAGCTGTCCTGGAGCTGCCCAGAACCGTGAATCACATTTGTTCGGAAGCATGGTTTGATGCAGACAATAGCCAGGTTTCCATCCAACTCATTTGCATTTAGGGATGTCAATATTCGATCATTTCCATGATCGATCGACGTTTAAATTAATGATCAATTAATAACCTTAATACTGCAAAATGCGTCTGCAGCGGTATTATTATTATTATGTGCAAAGCCACTTGGAAAAAAGCTTTCTCACCCGAATTAAAGGGGTTTTAGTCTGAATTAGTGGTGGAAATTATGATTCTTTCAAAAGATCCGTTCATTTTCAGTTTGTTCACCAAAATGATTCATTCAGAATCGTTCACTGATTCGTTCAGTGATCATTTCTTCATAATACACAAAATATGCCAGCAGGTGGCAAAAAAGAGTGTATTATGTGTTATGTCTTAACTCAACGAACGTATTCACTTAAAATTAATTAAAATGAAATTAAATTAAAATGTGTGCATAATCGCATTCAATATATAAAGTCTAATAATGTTGTTCAGATGACCAAAGCACAATATTTTCTTGCCTAATTAGCATTTTAGGCAAGTGGATTGCGTGAACAAGAACGATTCGTTCACCTAAAAGATTCGTTCAAAAAGAACGATTCGTTCACGAACGACACATCACTAGTCTGAATAAAATGCTAGTAGCTGGACTGTAAAATGAATAGATGTGATTATGATCATTTGATAAAATGAAGAGAGTGCGCCATACGTTTTAGATCATGTTACTTTGTTGACTGTTTCCTGTCAAGGAGACCGCTGAATGCGTCTCTTTAAATGGTTTCGTGGTTGTTGTATTTTAAAACGCAGTTGCAATGTTTTCAAATGACACTATAGTATTAAAAATAAAATGATCCCAAATGTAACTGTGGCGCTTGTGGCTGTGCTGCGCAGTCAATGAACCGCTTTTTCACATCAAACATTTTATGCAAGTATTATGACCAGTACTTTTTTTGTTTGATCCTGTTCTGCAAAATATTCGATTTAGAATTTTTGCATTCCGCTAGGCCTATTTGTTTTAAAATCCTGAATTTACAGAGCATTAGATCGCGGCGCATGAGTGCATGAGTGCGTGCATGCATGCGTGCATACAAGGACGAGCGAGCGCGGGTTTGACTAGATGTATTTGGAGGTTATTGCTCAGGTCTCGTTCTGCGCATATCCAAATGTTTCCACATTTGCAATGTATCTGAATGTTAAACTATAATATATATATATATATTTTTTTAATGTAAACTAGACGGAAAAGATCATCCTCTTCACATGAGCAAAAACGTCCTTGGCATAACAGCAGAGTGGACCGGTATACTACAGTCTAGTGTTGTCACGGTACCAAAATTTCAGTATTCGGTACCGATACCAGTGAAAATCCACGGTTCTCGGTACCAATTTCCAATTTCGGTACCAAAGCAAAACACAAAAATATGCTAATTAAAAAAAAAACTTTTTAGCACTAAAAATAAAACCAATGCCATTCTTTATACTTATTTACAATTGTGTTTAAAGTTTTTCTACAAGTAATATAATTATGAAAAACAGTAAACATGTTTCACCCAAATTTAATTTGTCTTAATTTATGAAATGTAAACACATTTTATTTTTGGTAAATAAAGGGGATTTGCTATTAAAATTAAAACATGGAAGAAATATTGTGTGATTTATTTCTTTAAAAAATAAAGTTTTATAAATTTTTTCAACAGTAGTAGCAGTATCACATAGGCTACATTTTACTAAATAATAGTAATATTTCTAGCACAATGCCTTTATGTAAAAATTAACTTTTAGGCCTAATGAATGCATATTTGTCATTTTAACTGAACTTAAGACTGGTGGTGATGCTTAAGATATTTTTGGTAATTGAGGGTTTCTGTAAAAAAAATAGTAATAGATCATATTAATTATTATTAAAAGATAATACTACTACTACTAATTCTACTATCATACTAATGTATATACAATGGACTATGAATTGATGAGCTGCTGGGTTCATGAATGTTAATCACGTTGTCTGCGTTCGGTCAAACTGATTTGCTGAAATAGATCAACGCCAGCCAATGAAATTGGCATTTGCGCATTAGCTCCGCCCACTACCGGAGAAACCGGTATGTCTTCTTCTTGTTAGAAAATGAATATGAATAATTCTAAATGAACTCCATTATTTTGACAGGAGAAGACAACAAAGAATTGTTTACATATAGCGTGTCGATTCAGCGTGGTAAGACTCTCGCTCTCTCTCTCTTTGCATGTGTGAGAAACAGCGCTATCAGTAAAGCGACGGAAGAGTTTACAGAGCATCAAATACAGGTGCGCTGTGCGTCCATTGAGATGAACTGAAAAGTTCAGATCGCTTGATGGAGAGAGAACTCTGAAGCTCAGATGCTGAAATTAATGCAAGCGTCATGCGCTTCAGTCTATGTAGTAAACAAACCCGCACGTCTCTGCCATTCATTAATTCACACAGAGACGTGCAGAACACGGATTCATATTTCAAACAACTTTTGCTGCTTAACATTTACAGATACTGGTCCATATGGAGATTTGATTTGATTAATTTATGCTAACTTTGACAAATTCCGTGACTGTCCATATTAAAATGTAAGTTTCATTTTCATGACTGGATTTTGAGATTCCGTCCTCGTTTTCTGCTTCGCGGAAATCATAGCGCTGTATGCGTCAAGAACCGGGTTTGAACGGGTCCTCGGTACTACCGGTACTTACAGAAACCTGGTACCGTGACATTTTCATTTTTTTAGTACCGACTTGGTACCGAAGTACCGGGTCTTTTGACAACACAACTACGGTCTATGTAAACTGACCAGTGTAACCTTTTAAATGTTTGGTTGACTGTACTTTATTTTAATAATGAACAGACTGCGATGTAAGTTTGAAATTAGAATGCACTTTAGATGTTCTGTGTCATTTATACCAAACACAAATGTTGCTGGTTGCTAGTGTGTTTGCAGCACTACTATAATTTTTTTTTAATATATTTTATTTTTTATATTGTTCAGTTTAATTGATTTTTATTTATAACATTTTATTTATTTTATTTAAATGTATGTTAAAGTTTACATTTATGTTCCAAGAAACTTGAAAAATTCTGCTTGGTAAATGCTCTAAAACTTTTTTGTAAATGATTGACTTTCTGATTGACTTCTGTCTATGCTCAATAAATGATGATAAGTTTAGAAATGTTGTGCATCCACAACCATTATTAGTGTGACATTTTAGCATGCAAATGAAGGGGATAACTTCAAGATATCGGCCCTAAAAATCAGCAGCACATATCGGCCATCGGCTGACCCTGACCTCTAGACATCGGCATCGGCTATAGAAAAACACATATCGGTAGATCTCTAACATGAATGTATGACATCACTGGTGAACAGCCAATCACGAGCCTTGCAACACAAAGCAAGTTTGATTTACTTCTCACGAGACCCAACAAGATTCAAAACTAAAGGTTAAAAGTTTTGCTAAAGGTTAAGAGATTGAAGAATATGACACGTTTAAAGCTCATATGAAACATGAAGGAGGACAAATAAAATAAATGATCTTGCTCTATCAGTGCAGTCACAAGTGAAAATTGTTAAGTTTATACATTTGAAAATATATAGTGATAGAGATTCGAACATGTAAGGTCAGATTTTTTTTAACAGTGCAATCTGTTGATACTACAAATTGTATATTACATGATCTGTTTACATTAAATTAAAATTAAAATTAAATTAAATTTATGCATTTAGCAGACGCTTTTATCCAAAGCGACTTACAGTGCATTCAGGCTATCAATTTTTACCTATCATTACATTTTTTTTAAAATAAACTATTTATAATAACAGTTAAACTAAAATTGATTGTGTAAAAGGTAAATAATACTCATAATATGAATCATAATAATTATATAAATCATAAAATGACTCCGTAATTATTATTAAAGCCATTAATTAATGCATTAATGACCTTTAATTTGGAGCAAGATAAACTGGGGGAGTGACTTTGTGTCAGACATGTGTCCCTTCTCTCACATCTGATTGGTCCAACTTCAGTTTGAGATCTCTAACCCAGAACACAATCTGCCCCAGAGCAGATTAGCCGTGGAGTGTAAATTACTATGGCAATGAATGCTGCTAAAAGCCAAGCCACGTACGTGGTACCTAAAACCCAGGATTGGTGCAAACTAACCTGAAACTTGCCTGGCCAGCTAGCTAATCCAGCTTCATGGTACAGGCCCCAGGTCTCTCTTTTCTTCTTCAACATTCTGTTTTACTTGGAAATAAATCACAAAATTGGTTGTAACATCCAGTTCTAGCTGACTTTAAATGCTTTTAATAGACAGGACAGTTGGAGGGAGAGGAAGAGAACAAAAATGTCTTTCATGCACATTATGCAACAGCTTGTTTTCTGCTCAGATACTATGACGCATTAGAGCAAATCAAAATAAATGAATATCTACACACATCTGCAAAGCTTTTGTGGATTTTATCTCTATACAAACAGACACATGCTCCCAAAGATAACAGATATTAGTACAAAGAAGACCTGATGAACCTATGGATCTCTAATAGGGGTGTAACGGTACGTGTATTCGTACCGGACCGTTTCAGTACAGGGGTCTCGGTACGGTGCACGTGTGTACTGAATGACCGAATGCAATATTTTGTGTGCGGAACATAGGTACATTTTTGCGTTTTCAAACGAACATATTAAGTGGTGGAAGTCTCCGCGTTCAGCGCAAATCCTGCCCTGCAGCTGATTCTAAGGCCGGTGACACACTGGATGCGTGGCGTGAGCGTGGCGTTTCTGCTGTGTGTCAGTTGCGTGACGGCTGCTTTGCGTTTTCTTTCTTTCTTCGCGTCGGAGGCCACCGACAGACCAGGCTCTTGTCTCCACGACAACAATATCTATACTTCATGTTGAGCATAAATATAAAGCCTACTGATAAAGGACACCGTCAACAGTATTGATGGCAAAATAGACTATGTTTGACAGGTGCAATATGCCAGTGTGTCACCGGCCTAAGGTTTTCAAAAGGCATCACGCGAGTGTGAACATCACTACAACTAGGAAAAAAATGATTGTAATTCAAACGCAGCTCCCGTCGGCATTTAAACAGACCTTTGCTCTTAATTCCGATCGGGCCAACGCAATAACGAAATCTGAGCAGGTCTTAAAACTGAAACTGTTGATGCTGCACTTTACACTTTGTAAAAGTTATATATATATATATTAAATATGAGCAGGCCTACAAGCTGGGATAGGTAATGCTGCACTGTAATCATAGTTATTTATTTATATTTTTCATTATATTTTATTATATGATATTGGTTTGAGACTTTGCAGCAGTATTTTATTTCTTATTTTTTTTTTATTTTATATAAATTTTATTAAAAAGTATCAAAAAAAACAAATTGTTAAAAACCTGCAGTTTAATGTTTACATTTCTTTCCCTTACTATACCGAAAATGAACCGAACCGTGACTTTAAAACCGAGATTTTTGTGTACTGTTACACCCCTAATCTCTAATATTCTGCTCCACTTTTCAATATATGAACAGTGAGCAGTGTAAACATAAACTGTGAACAAATAAACGTTGGAGGTTAACAGACAATTCTTTAAGAAATAATGATTTCTTAACCTTTAGAATTGTAGCATGTGAACAGCTAATTCAAGACTATTCTACGGAGCTGTATTTTTTACATTTTTATTCTTTAATTTAATGTAGTTATCAAAACTTAAATTGTAAATACAAAAACTTCATTATTTTTGTATAATATTGATTTGTAAAATTGTTATTTGCATCAAAGACAATAAAATACCCAAGATGCGTCACTCGTCACTAGTTTAAAAAAAGGGAAAATGCAATGCTTAATATGGCTGCTCAATCACAGGAATGAAATGAATGAGCCAGTCGCTAATCGTTAAAGTCAGCACATCATTGCAGCTGCTGTTAGAAGCGTCCCGGTTGCAATAGAAATAGTCAGCATTCTTAAACATGTGCTTGGGACTGTGCATGCGCACTGGCTGATTTAGCCTAAAAAAATAAGCTTTGTATAACGCTATTTGTGCAAAATAAACTACATTTATATCACAGTTGTTGTATTGCACACTGCAATAAAAAAGATGATTATTCAAGTTTTCATAACCTCTGACCAAATTCAAAAACGAAAACTAAAATTAAATCATCTCTGAGTGCAAGGAGGTCCCCTGGGATCGGTTGCACCAGCTAGATTTAAAAAGCTGGGTGTAAGTCTTATACTGGGCTTTGCAACGTCCAGCTTTACAATAAATATTTACACCTGTTGCACCAAAATCAGGCACAACTATGCCTGGCGCAGACAATGCATTGATTGCAATTTTTCTGGCCGATTCAGATTTCCGGTTAGTGTGAGCTGCTGATACCGATTTTTGCCGATTTAGATTTTTTATTTTCTAAGCAAAGTTTCATAAAATAAAAAAATTGTAAAAAAAAGAGTAAAAGGTCAGTAATAAAATAAGAACAAATAAAAAAATTCCAATCACAAGCGCATATAAATGCAATAGAAAAAAAGAGAGCTATGGACCTAAGTTTTTCAGGTTAAGTAAGTTTTATTCAGGTAAGAAATACTACATAAATTAAAGTTATCAAATGTAAATTTTTATCAAAGGTAATTTCTGTAGTCTTCATTGTAAACATTACATAAAAATTAATTTTTACCATTAAAGTTATAAAACGTATTCAGTCAAGAGCAGGAAGTTATTTTCTTTGTCTTTTGTTCTTTGATTAACATGACAGACAGCAGCAGGAATATTGGACAGCGGTCCCTTTAAGAGTTTATCCACGGACCTAATATACAGTTACACAACATGCATTCTCTTTCTTAACTATTTAACGTTCCAAAACTGACTGTGTTTAACTGGATACCCGCCAAGAAGAGCACTTTGACATAATTTTGTATGTATTTGAATGTTTTAGTGC
Source organism: Carassius carassius (assembly GCF_963082965.1). Classification (NCBI taxonomy): domain Eukaryota; kingdom Metazoa; phylum Chordata; class Actinopteri; order Cypriniformes; family Cyprinidae; genus Carassius; species Carassius carassius. Next base: position 18,435,850 of record NC_081759.1, on the reverse strand, counting down.
AGTTAGCCACTCATTTTGGTATTTTTGGCTCACAAGCTGTTGGAGACTGAGCGCTGGTAGCTTATGCGCTCCACTAATAACCTATAGATCAGTGGTGGTGCACGCTTTTGGTGTAAATGCAAAACCAGCAGGAATTACTAAAACAATGCGCAATACAAGCACCATTTAACCGGAGCGAATGAGATGTGTGTGAGAGAGAAGTGGTCTTCAGAGAGAAGAGATCGAGGCTGACGTGACGTTATTGCCTGTGCCGCGAGTAACAAAACTGATCGGCTCAAAATCAGAAAGAGGTGCGACTGATTTTTTTACTTTACACCTACCTCTGACTAGTCATAAATTTTTGTCTCGGACGTAGCATTACGCCGAGATGGTGCAACGGATATAAATGGGAAACACTTGTGATATATATCAAATATATATTTTCTATAACTAAGGTTGCTATGATGATGTAGTGATGTTGCATTTTAATGTTTTATTAATCTAACCCAGGAGACACGCCGCTGCTTCATTACTCATTCAAAATATTAGAGAAGATCTTGATTAGGTTAAATCTGAAACCAACCCAAGAGATGTATAGAAGGCCATCCAAAGTTAGAACAGTTTAAATTTTAGAAAACACGTCACAAATTTGTGGAAGTTTATACCTTCTCTCTGCATCTCATATGTTTTTAAAGGCAATCTGTGTGATGGGTGAATATTAGCATGCTGTCACTTTAAGAAATACAATTTACAGTTTCACAAGTATTTCCATTCTCAACTCTTTACGTTTATTTATTACATAACCGGTGAGGGTTTACATGAATAAACAATAAGCGCTGCATTTTTACACATATTTGCGTGTATTTGACCGTTTTGGCACTAAAAGTTGACTTTACATGTCCCTGTTGTGTTCCTATTCTGAGCACATACACGGTAATCCTCCAGAGGAACATTATTTTTCAGTTTAGTGAAATTAACTTCTGCTTTAAAAGCCTTATTTTTGTTTTCAGAAATGTAATGTGACAAGATGACAGCCGATGACGATGTAGAGGCCTTCCTTCAGGTCTTCGAAAACACCGCCCACCGTGAGGGATGGCCTGAGGACAAATGGGCACCTGCGCTGGCACCACTCCTGACCGGTGAAGCACAGAGGGCTTACTTCTCGCTCCCCTTGACGACTGCCGACGATTATGCCGAAGTTAAGCGAGAGATCCTCGCGAGGCTTGGCCTCTCCCCTGTGTGTGCCGCCCAGCAGTTCCACGAATGGGAGTACAAGCCCCGGGTGCCAGCCCATGCCCATGCGGCCAAACTCAGCCGCATCGCCCAGCACTGGTTGCTGGAGGGAGACCCCACCCCAACACAGGTAGCGGAAAGAGTGGTAGTCGATCGCCTCCTGCGCGCACTACCTTGCGCCCACCGACAGGCCGTCGGCATGAGGAACCCAAGTAACGTCCGGGAACTAGTGGAGGCGATCGAGCTGGCGGATGCTGTCCATCACAGCGGGGCAGGGGACCGGCTGCCGCCATTCCCCCGGGGGGTGGTCCAGGAGCGACGCCCGCTCGAAGGCGCCACGCGACCAGTCAGCAGGCCGACGGTTCCCCCGCCGCGAGATGAGCCCATGCCCAGCGCAGATCCACCGTCGCCTCCACGAGCCTGGCTGGCAGGCTGCATCGTCCACCAGCGAGTACCGGCGGGAGCCCCCGAAGCAGAGGTGAAGGTGGATGGACGGAGGTTCCGGGCCATGTTGGACTCAGGCAGTGCGGTCACTCTCATCCAGTCGCGGTTGTGCGCCCCTCGAAGCGGCCGGAGAAACTTCCTGCCGATTACCTGTGTGCACTTGCCAAGTACCGGCCCGTGAGATGGTCATTTCGTCCCCCCAAGGCACCTGGCCGGTGGAGGTGGGCCTGGTGAAGGACCTGCCGGTGGCCGTACTGCTTGGAAGGGACTGGCCCGGTGCTGCTTACCGCCTCTACTCAGCCTGCCAGCCCCAAGGGAAACCATCGAAGACCGAGGCGGCCGCTTGGACCCCGCCACCGGCCGGCCCTGCTCGTCTCCGACAGTGGGAGAGAAGGTGAGGCCCCCTCCCAATCTACTAATATTTTCTATGATGTGTACCAACAGGCCGCTGGAGAGGGCTCTTTCGCCAAGGAACAGCGGGAGGACGACCAACTCAAGCACTGTTGGAGTCAGGTGCGAGTCCTAGATTGAGAGGACGTCCTCCCCCGGCCCCACCCTCTCCCACATTTTGTTGTAGAGAATGGCCTGCTGTATTGTGTCGCCCAGTGGAGGGGGGAGGAGAAAAAACTACTAGTCATGCCTCGAGCCAAGACCGAGACCATCCTAGAACTGGCACATTCCCACCCCATGCACCCTCGCAGCAGCCAACACCTCTCAACCCATCCGCGACCGCTTCCACTGGCCGGGCCTGGAGGCCGAAGTAAAGCGGTTCTGCCAAGCCTGCCCGACCTGTCAGGCCACGTCGCCCAGGACTCCTCCCCCCAGCCCACTCATTCCGCTGCCAATCATCGAGGTGCCCTTCGAGCGGATTGGAATGGACATAGTGGGGCCGTTGCCGAAGTCTGCCCGAGGGAATGAGCACATCCTGGTCATCGTCGACTATGCCACCCGGTACCCAGAAGCAGTCAAGCAAACGCTTAGACGCGTGGCGGCGGAGGACAAGCGGGATTGGGACCTCATGATCCCCTACGTGCTCTCTACGTCAAACCTAGGGGCCTCTTGGACGTGGCCCGGGAGGCGTGGGAGCAGCAGCCGGCCCCTCATCGTACCATCATCGAACACGTCCGACAAATGAGGGAACGGATCGACCGAGTGATGCCGTTAGTCCAGGAACACCTCACCAGGGCCCAGCAAGCGCAGCAACGTCATTACGACCGGGCAGCCCAACCACGGGAGTTCCAACCGGGAGACCGCGTCATGGTCCTGGTCCCCAGCTCTGCATGCAAGTTTCTGGCCTCCTGGAAAGGACCCTACTTGGTGGTAGAGAGGATTGGGCCGGTCACATACCGCCTGAATTAGCTCAGATATTCAATGTCTGTCAATTAATGATCTGCCCCAAACTTCACACATTAGATAAGAGTCCTGGAACACATCTTAAGACCAAAATTCAGTTATTTGTATAGCGCCACCTCCTAGTAACAGGAAATTACTTGTTATACACAAACTTATACATGCAAAGTCCAATCTGCACTAGATTTCACATGTTTGGTAAGATTCCTGGCCCGAAGACATCTAAAGGCCAATATTCAGTTATGCCCATAGCGCCAGCTGTTGACGACAGGATATTCCATGTTTTACACTAACTCAAACATGCAATGTTCAATCTGCACCGAACTTCATGTTTGATAAAAGTGCTTGCCTGAAGACTATAACTAAAATTCAGTTATAGTCAGAGCACCACCAGCTGGCAGCAGGAAGTTTGACACATATAAATGAATTTGACATATTACTCCTATATTAACTACTTTAAATGCATGTTGCTCATCTTTCACTGGTTTTCTAATGTGGCGTTGAGCCCAGGTGTGAGGGCCCTTTCAGTGCTGCTTATAGCTTTAATGTTTTCCTTATTTTCTCACTTGAAAGTAGGTTAATTTTTTGAAAGAAGTTTGTTTTGTTCATAGTTTTGGCATTGTCTTATATACGTGTGTAAACTTGTGAAGCAGGTAGCGGTCTTCCTGCAGATGAGGATCTAGTGAGATCTTGAAACTGAAACATCACAGAAGAACTCTAACAGACTGTGAAGGTGCGGTGAACATCCTAACCACATATGTTTTGGTCATTTTCATGTTTGATCCAGCTGCATCCTGCACAGGCAGCAGTGCAAACAAACGTTTGACAAGGTTGTTGGAACTTATGTGAAGTAGGGCTGTGATGGTGGATTTTTTCCACTGTGGTGGTAATGGGCTAACAAATTATATATATATATATATATATATATATATATATATATATATATAGAGAGAGAGAGAGAGAGAGAGAGAGAGAGAGAGAGAGAGAGAGAGAGAGAGAGAGAGAGAGAGAGAGAGAGAGAGGCTGGACAATGAAACTAAAACACTGGCCAAAATAGTGTTGGAGGTTTCATGGCTATATTTGTGCAGCCTGATGTCCAGTATTCAATGATTGCATATTCCACCAGTTAGAGCAGAGTGTGAAGGTTGAATAAGCAGAGCAATAGCACAGCTGTACATAAAATATTGCAATCCACACAACATAATGAGAGACATATAAGTGTTCAAAAGTGGACAAATTATTGGTGCACGTCTTGCTGGCGTATCTGTGAACAGGACAGCAAGTCTTTGTGGTTTATCGAGAGCTACGGTATCCAGGGTGATGTCAGCACGAACCACATCCTGCAGGTGTAACTGTTGATGCAAAAGGAAGCTGTCTGAAAGGGATGTCCAGGTGCTAACCTGGATTGAATCCAAATAGGGCTGGGACAACGCATCCCAAAATGGGACAAAAATACGTCGACGCAAAATATGCGCATCGATTCGTCGACCTGTTTTTATTTCTCTAAAAAACGTTTGCAAAACGTTTACCTTATGTGCGCTGAATATACGCGATGGCCGGATCAACATTCTGTCCAATGTTATATAACCAATCCAGGGGTTTTTCTGCATTGATCTTTTTTTTTGGCGGCTGTCAAAGCCTTATTTGATCGGTGAGTGATGTAGAATAGAATGACTGTGCTGCGCCTGACAGGGCGCGTACGAGAGAGAGCCCCGGCTTTGCGCACGCACTCACAGTCTTCAAACTACACGAGCGCTCTCTCTCTCTCTCTCTCTCTCTCTCTCTCTCTCGTGCATATTAACCAAAATCATTAGACACGATAGAAAAAGGGCGGAACGCCAAAGTTTCACGTGGAGCATTCGGAGATTTTTTTTTTCTCCATGACAGGCTGCTGGCTCCCACTGTTCATTTTTATTTTTTGGAAAAGCACTCTCTGTATTAGCTTAAAGCCCTAAAGTTTACATTGGTTACTGTATTCTTTCAATTGCTCTAAACAAGTATTTTGGGTGAACTTTTTTATTGAATGCTAGACATCAAGTTGTTGTTATTTTCATCTGAAAGAAGAACTTTTTTTCAGTAAGCTAGGCCCTATGTGTTCAGTAAGCTTGTTTCAGTAAGCTATGTGTTTTCAAGGCTTCAAGGTTTTATTGAATGCTATCTCTATACAAGTGCAAAGTAATGCATTCTTAGTCAGTCTTTTATTTTGTAATTTTAAGAGCAATAAACATATATTGCAATGTTAAGGAATTCATGTTTTTTTTTTCATTCAGATATGTAAATCAACATGTATAAATTGTTAGTAGTCAATTAATGGGGAGATAATCGAAATCGAATCGGTCTGAAAAATTAATCGTTAGATTAATCGATGCATCGAAAAAATAATCGCTAGATTAATCGTTTAAAAAATAATCGTTTATCCCAGCCCTAGATCCAAAACACATGAAACCACAGCTGGTTAACTCACTGCAGAATTAAATGTGCACCTCAGCTCTCCTGTTTCCATCAAAACTATTCGTTGGGAGCTCCACAGGGTCAATATACATGGTCGGGCTGCTATAACCAAACCTTTGGTCACTCGTCCAATGCCAAGCATCGGCTTCGATGGTGCCAGCAGTGGAAATCTTGGGTTGTGGACAATGTGAAACATGCATTGTTCTCTGGTGAGTCCACTTTCACTGACTTTCCCACGTCTGGGAGAGTTACGGTGTGAAGAACATGTCTCTGAAATTGTTTTCAAAACTGTCCTGGAGCAGACCAGCACTTTTTCACTCATCATCAAACACACCCGATTCAACTCGTCAGCTCATGTTTATTTTAGCACTTCCATCATTGAATACGCAGCCTGAAAAACACTAAAATAAATATCAAAGAAATAATACAGCTAAACAAGAAAGTAGCCTAAATAACAAAGTTAAATACACCCTGTCTACTAGACGCGAGCAGCACAGAGTGACAAAATAAGTGATGCTACACTGAATGCTACACGACACAACATGACAAATCCCAGACAGTAAACTGCCTTGTCCTATTTATGAGGTACTGACAAATGCAGATTGATGATATGAATGGAGATGGCTCCAGATTGGCGATGTAGTATTTGGTTTCCCAACAATGTCCATCGCCTAACACAAAATTAATTTGCTGAATGCATAAACTGTATTTTCCTGCGCTCCAGAGTGCCAAACTAAAGGAAACGCTGTGTATGGCATTTGAGATAATTTGTGAATTACCATAAAACAAATTGCAAATATTACTGTTATTACTTATTACTGTTACTATTATACTTGAGACATAAAAACTACATAGAATGAATCTAATCTGATTTAAAACTGAAACTACACAGAGGTTTTTCAAAGCCTTCAAGGCTTCATAAAACTGACTGATAATTAGGTCAGAAGATGCGCTTAATCAACTGTGGCAGTCAGACTGAGGCCAATTATAAACTCAAACTGTTTCATAGTGCAGAGACATCAGTATCAAAGGTATTTCAGCATCACTAAATTTTAGTGGCCGAAGCCTTGATTTTCACATGGTCAACATTGGATCTAGATGATATTTTAAGATTCACTATATAAGTACCACTGCTGTGTAAAGAGAATTAGAAAATTCAAAATATGCAACATGGCCAAATTATCATTATATTGTCCTCCCTAGTTCTCTTCTCATTAAAAAAAAACTGTCATGTGGTGCGACCAATAAAGTCATGTGGTAAACCGGCACATCAACTAATCATGTGCATCAAGGTCAATACATTTCTTAAAATATTAGATAATTTCGACTTTTAGGGCAAGGTAAGTTCAGGTTGTTAAAAAATATGTAGAAAAATATACATGTATACACAATATACATACAAATTTACAGAAATATAGACTAAATATATAAATACTGTTTCTAAACCAGAACAAACAACCAGCTAGACAAGGCCATTCGTACTGTGTATGAACATCATCCGTTATCATCACTGCACTTAAAGTCTCATCTCATTTTAAAACCGAACTTGTGCCCTTGATGGATATGAACATGATATGGATATGGTCAGTGGTTCTCTAATAGTTCATAAGAGTTTATATTCATCACTCTCTCTCTCTCTCTCTCTCTCTCTCTCTCACACACCCACACATCCCCTCCAGAGGCCCAGATGTTCTTTGCCTTCTAACCCACTACAGCACAATCAAGCCCAATCCCTGATTATCCCATATTAAATGAACTGGATCAGTCACAGACAAAGTCTAATAGAGCAAGTAATGTGCATGCTAACTTCACTGACAGTCCAAATGAGTGAAGTGACACTAAATAGACATGAAGCTGTTATGTTTTCATTGTACCACAATGGAACATCTCAACAATACTACGAAACTAAACTGTTTGCTTGGATACTTCTTATCAGTCCACTTAAGAATGAAAACTCAATGCAATTGCTAAATAAATACAAAGATTTTTGTTGTTGACAAAGGCTGTACAGGCAATAAGACTGCATTTTTTACAGATTTAATTTTAAAGATGTTTCCTCAATGAACACCCAGCACAACATCAAAGGTTTTGTAATATTTGTCCTGAGTCACACCACTGCTCAAATATACTTCCCTAAACTAACAAATACACAGTCTAACATGATGTACATAATGTCACAATTTTAAAGTAAATATAAAGTTTGGGGTTGGGAGCTGGCCTTTGATTAGCATAAAAGTTATGCATAATCTTTTACGCAGATGGGTCAAAGACAGTAGCAACATGTGACTATGTCTCATTGAGCAACACGTACGGTTCCATCAGATCTGGTGCCTTTTCCTCTTTCCTGTTTTAGTGTCATTGCGGAGGTTTTTAAAAGAGTGTCAAATCAGATAAAACTCATATCTATGTTACAGAGGTGGTGTGAGTTCAAATTATGGACACTTGGCTGATCATATTTTGAAATAATTTGAAATAAGTTCTTCTGACGCTTTCATACATTCTGCCTTTAACTGATAAAACTGTCAGGAGAGAAAGACGTGTGCACTGCAATTGACAGTATATGGACAACAAATGACAAGCATTAAAGCCAACATGATTTTTAGTGGATGAAGTCAGTTCTCCTCAAGTTTACACAGATGTCCTATTAGAGCTACCACAGGTATATGTTTTCATATGAAAAAGATCTGTCTGACAACCATAAAGTATCCAAATACTTATTTGGCTGTGCATGCATTTTTGTCAAATAAATGTGGAGTAACCAACCAAAAGAACTTAAAAATAAATCATGAGCATCATAGTTTGCAAACAAGATGCACACTGACTGAAAGCTGGACTAGATCATAAATGAGTAGAATGGAGCAACAAAGTTCCTCCCAGTGTCCTCACTAGAAAAAGACCTCCAATAATTTTCAATATATTAAAATATTAAAATGCAAGTAAATTCAATTTTAAAAGATCAAATGAATATTTACTCAAAAATAAAAAAAATTCTTAAAATGTACTCACCCTCATGCCATTTAGTATGTAGATTTAAAGACGTTTAGCATTACATCACTTGCTGACATAAGAATACTCTGCAGTGACTGGTTTGGTTTGAAGTTAAAAATGCCTTAATGATTAATGATTTATTACAAACATGCAGCTTTTTGCTTTGAGATTAATTGATGGACTGAAGTCAAGTGGATCCTCTGGTGAGCAAGTGATGTACGATACATTCGTTTCAATGAAGAAACAAACTCGTCTACATATTGGATGGCCTGAGAGTGAGTATATTTTCAGTACATTTTCATTTTTGAGTATGCAACGTCCTGTGACACACATTCCAAAAATGTATGTTTCGACTGACATGTGACGACATACGCATAATTGCCTATTTGATAATTGATAAACAGTGGCAGCCGTCGATCTTCTGAAGGGAACTGGTAAGAGAAAGGTGGAAAAACTGGTATGGTAGGAGTTTTGTGTTGTCAAGTCTGTACTACCTGCAGAGGAGGAGTCGTCATGCTCGGAGCTCAGGTATCCGTCAGGTGTGCTGCGTCCAGACCCGTGAGACCCGCGAGACCCGCGGAGCGCGAGGCAAGGAGACAGTCTGCCATCATCCGAGTCCAGCTCTCGACTTGAGCGGACGCGAGGATTCAGCCGCTGACTGTCAGGGACGTTAACCTTTGGGTTGAGGATGTTTTTTCTCAGAAAGTTTTCGTTGAGCTCCACGTCTTCATAATCGTGGTCACTGTCTTGCTCGTTTATCCGTTGCTCGGCAACGCACCGAGAGATGTCGCGCGCCGCGGGGAGTTCTCGCGGAATATCGGGCTTCCTCCGAGGAAGGACGAGGATGGGTTTCCCTGTCTTGATGCCCCGGGGTAACGTTATGTCCCCGCCTTTGCCGTCTGATTCGCAAGGACTGGCCTTCTTTGAATCTGTCTTGTTGCACCGACTTTCAAAGTCACAAGTTTTCTTCTTCTGCGCGATGGTGGTCTGCAGGTAGATCACCTTGAACTTCTCCTCCGTGAGAGCCTGTTGTAGCACCTTCAGATTGGCTTTGCATCTCTTTAGCTCTGCCTCGATGTCCTCCACCGAGTTGAGGTTCATCACGGGCGCTTCGCCGTCGGGAAACTCATTCCTCCAGTGCTTCTCAAATTCCGCCTGTTCCCACATTCTCAAGTCCTTGAATATGTCTCGTTCCTGCTAAAACGACTTGGGTTCACTGTCTCAAACGCCTGTTGTTAAATAGCGACTGCTCATTTTTTTTATCCTCTCACACTCACACATCACATATCAGTTTACAACTGAAAAAAAAAAACTTTCAGCTTCCGCTACATTGGAAAGTCGTTACGTCAGCTGGAGACGGAGCCAATCAGATCGTTTAGCCGTTTGCCTCTAGACGCGCAAAATCCCAGCCAGCATTGAAGCACCACCTGTTCAGTAAACACGCAGCTCAGGTTTACAAATAAATGTACTCCCAAATTTAAATCAAATTCAAATGAATAATAAAAAAGTAATAGTTACAATGTAGTTAATAGTTAAACTGATAGAAAAATAAATAAATAAGCCTAAATAGATTTTTAAAAAGGTCGAGTAAATAGAAAACATTTTTAAAATGAAAATAACAATAGTTAATCAAGCATCATAATAACATATTAAGTACATAATTCAGCCAAATATAAGCAAACACGTATAAAAAAAAATAAAAGTAACAATAATCATTTACCAATATTTAATGAAAATGTATTGTATTACAATATATCATATTAAATATAAATGCATCAAGATTGAGCAACAGAAATGACGAGTAAATGTTTAGTGATAAAGGCAAAGGCATACAAAATCTTTGTATTTCCTGAATAAGAGGGGTTTTATACTTTTTTGCATCTGTTTTATGCTTTTCGGCAAAAAAAAGGCTGCTACCAAACAGTAATAATGCATTTTGTGTCTTGATAATTCATGGATTTAATCCTTATTCTGCTCTCTATGCATTATTTACAAGAAAAAGTATTGCAGACATCACTAAAGAACTACGTTGATTATTGACATAATAATAATTGGGAAGAGAGTGGTCATTTACACAAAATGAATTTTCACTTACTCTTTTACTGAAGTGTCCTTCAGTACATTTGAGGTGAGATTTTTATCTCCCAGTTAAGTCTAATTCACGATCCATTTTCTGTTCAGAGCTGCAGGGCCTATTCTTCATTCAGATCCCCCTTCTCACCTCGATGTCAATACCATTAGCAGAGACGTGCGGGACAAATTTGATATGGGTATCATCGTGTCACTGGAGAATGGGAATGGCCAAGTTCCAGCAGTTCTATGAGAAACTGAAGATGAGAGATGTGTGTACTGATAGCCACATGTCACATCAGAGATGAGAGGGGGCAGAGGGATCTGCTGCATGGATCCATCCACTTTAGAAAGTCTTTAGGAGCTTGAGATGTTACAAATGCTACATTTTTTCTTTCTTTATAAAAATAACTATCGTTTTAATTTCTGCAGCTTCTCAGCGCATAATCAAACAAAGCCCTCACAAGGGTTTTAGTATTTTTGTTTATGCATTAGCACCAGACATACAAATGTAGTTTCAGCTGGAATCCATATTAATAATTCATGACATTTTGCATCCTTTGATCCCACGTTCAACCTGAGCCCTTGTAATATGTATTTTTGTGGGACATTCAGTGGTTTAGCACTAAATAACTATATTTATTTTAACATGTTAAAAAATATACAGAGGGTTTAAAGGGATAGTTCAGCCAAAATACAAAAACAAAAAAAAACTCACCTTGAAAACTCTGACATAGTTTACTCACCCTATTTAAAAATTAAATGTTTCAACTGTTTAGTCCTTAAAATGAAAGTCAGTGGGGTCCAAATCCAAATGAATCCAAATGGGGTCCAAATACAAATAATTGTCCAAAAACAAAATAATTGTCTTCTGTGGTTTGGAACTACGTGAGGGTCAGTGAAACATGATTATTATTATTAAACTGAAGCTAAAATTAAGAAAAAAAATGTTAACTGAAATAGAATGAAATTATTATTTTTTAAAAATTCACCTAGTTGTCAAAGCAACATTTGTTAAACTAAAACTGAAATAAAAATATATAGACATTAACAACAGTAGAAGACAAAACCTACAAAAAATACTGAAACGTCAACGTTAAAATTATAGTCACCTTTATAAAAAAACAAAATAAAACAATTTAAGAAAAAGAAATTGATTCAAATTATTAGAAAAACCATAATAGTATCTCAATATAATATCAGTATAAATTTGTGAAGGAAATTACATTTTCAGAAAAGAAAAGAAAACAAAGACTAGAAAAAAAGGAAAATTACTTGATTTCCTTGTACATGGATAAAACTATGTGTAAGATGGTAATTATGAGGCAGTTGGGGGAGGAAAGAGGAAGCATGCTCTGTTACATGAGAAACAGGAGATGAGTGCATTCACTGAAGCTAATGCAGTCATACCTCTGAAAGGCAGAGGGCTCGTCTCATCACATCTTCAGCTGATGCAGAACACTCAGTCTGCATCAACCCTTAGAAGGGTGTAAACATCTAACCTGATCTAGTAGAATTCTTAGCATACCTAACAATTATTCACCAATTATTGTAGTCGTGCCAAAGCCACCGGGTGTAGAGCCATTATAAAACTGGCATGTGTCAGAAATTAAATACCCGATTAGGTCATCCTTTATTTGATATGCATCAATGCATTTAACTCCTGTTTGAATAGCAGCCAAAGAGAGAAAGTCTTCCTGTAAATTCAAGCTTGCTTGAGTAGCTCTTACCATTATTCGATGGAAGTTCAGTACAAAATCTTTCATTTGGTAAAGAAAGAAACCTTTAGAAGACTTTGTTCCTTTTTTGGACTCTGTCCCAGAACTCCAAGGTAATTTTTACTAAAAGCCTATTAAACTTTTACTGATCAGCAGTGACTTGTAAATGGATGATACATAACTTGGTTCAGTTACCATGGTGATTCACACATTAAAATCACTCCACACTTTCTATCAAACTGATGAAATAGATTTTTGAAAAATGAGGGACACAGTGACATGCATGATGCACCACATTACCCATCTGTGAGTAAGACACAAATGACAATGAATCGACTAGAAAGATTTAGATGCCCATTTTGTGTTAGTATGCATATTAGCCCATCCCACAGATCATTTACAATTAGTAGTATGAGGGGAAAATTCACTATGTGGCATTTGTTCACTAATGAAAACATATATTTTGCTGATTAAAGCAAATGTGGCTAACAAACTGGATTTGGAAATTCATGGATCCAAGTACTGCAAGTTGCAAGTACAACAGTGCTTTTTAACATCTTGGAATCAAGGGCAGAAAAGGAAGTTATTTTCTCAATGATGAAGTGCTGCCCTCTAGTGGTCAATCTGTACAACCAAACATGTAACATGTAGGATCTTAAAGGAATAGTTTGCCTCAAAATGAACAGGCCATTCCTCAGGCCATACAAGATGTGGATCAGAACACATTGGGAGAAATTTAGTATTACATAACTTGGTCGTCAATGGATCCTCTGTAGTAAATGGGTGCCGTCAGAATGAGTCCAAAATCTTGATTGTAACAAAATAAGTAATCCACACAACTCCAATCCATCAATTAACTTTAAACCACATTCTATCCATTATACTTTCTTCAGTGAAAAAGATGTCTCGTCTGATTCAGGAGAGAAATCTGCACAGATCTAGCACTGTTTACAAAACCAGTCCAAAACAAATATGTTGGTGGATTTTGATCTAAGAGAACAACCGGAAATGGACTTTTACACTAGTGGCAGGAATATTATGGATTGTGGACAGGTATTTTGGCCAGAAGTGACAGTAAAATGCCTTAATGATGATGAATTTGTTTCTTATATTCACATAACATTTTGCTTCACAAGATGACTGGAGTTTATGGACTGGACTCAATTAATTGTGGATTTTTGTGATGTTTTTTCAGCTGTTTGGATCATTCTGACAGCACCCATTCACTGCAGAGGATCCATTGGTGAGCAAGTGATGTAATTCTAAATTTCTCCAAATCTGTTCCAATGAAGAAACCAACTTATCTACATCTTAGATGTAGGTACTTAAATGATGGCAAGTACATTTAGAGCAAATTTTCCTGCCGCTTTTGATACAGTTGATCACCGTTTATTAGTTGAGAGGCTTAGACAGCAGGTTGGCATCTCTGGAACAGCCTTGAACTGGTTTCCATCATACTTATCAGACAGGTCTTTCTCAGTAAGTGTTCAAAATTATACCTCATAAACAGCACCTGTGTCCTGTGGTGTTCCCCAGGGTTCTGTTCTGGCCCCATTGTTTTTTGCTTTGTATTTTCTGCCTTTAAGGAAACTGGTAAGTCATTTTGAAGGCATTCGCTACAATTGCTATGCATATTATATTCAACTATATATCTCTTTTAAGCCTCATGAAATTATAAAATTGTCTACTCTTTTAAATTGTATAAACTCTATTAAAGTACGGATGGCAAATAATTACTTGCAGTTAAATCCTGAAAAAAAAAAAAAAAAAAACAGAAGTACTTATCTCGGCTCCTGCTGGTGTTCTCCCAAAAGTGATGGAAAGTCTTGGTCCTTGTAATTTGTTCATATGGGACAAGCCTTTAGCCTTGATCAACATGTGAATTATTTGCATAATTGTTTTTATCAGTTGAGAAAATGAAGGCCAGTTGTGTCTTCAGTGGAGATGGAAATGATTATACATGCATTTATTAATTCAAACTTGCTTTTGTGTAATCTGTTCTTTTAATTGTCATGTTTATTTTGATGTAAAGCACTTTGTGACACTTCCTCTTGAAAGGTGCTATAGAAATAAACATTACTCACTTACTTATTCACCTTGATGTAATTCCAAATCAGTATACAATGTGAATGAGTAAATTAATGTTTCATTTTAAGGTGAACTGTTTTTATAATAGAGGATCTGTTGAATTAAAAAGTGCAAAGTAGATTTAATGAAGAACTTTTTTTATTGTTTGTTTTGAAAAGATCTTTGTGAGACAAAATAGAAATCTTGTGGCTTTATGTAAATGGTTTATATAATACATTTACATTATTAAATTATTTACTCCATATTAATTCATTTAATTAAGACTGATGAGACTTCATGTAATACAAATACATTGTGACAATGCCTATTACATTAAAGTACATTATAATCCATATTTTGACAACATTTAACTTTTTCAAGCAATACTCAATTACACCTGGACCTTAACGACATCATACAACACAGTATGTAATCAACTTGATGGAATAATTGGTAAATGTATTAAAAATAACCAATATTCTTCTTCAATTTGAAATAAACAAAAAACATCTATTCACATAAAGAGAATATATTATTCCTTGCATAGATAGATATGACATTTTAAAACATCACACTATTTCAAAAACAATGCACTGTAATGGGTCTTTCAACAGTTTACACAAGCCATTTACATCCCAAAACAAAATCACAGTGGAAAATGCACACAGATTTCTCTAAAATCTGCCAAAGCTTTTCAGTCGCTGCTGAGCAAAGTCCACCATATAGTATACCAAATCATGTTGTATATTACTGCATGTTCCTATTGTAAGAGCTCTTGTAACCATTTCTGACAAAAATGACTTTCTATTTGTTCAATTAAGGCAATATTTGGGTTGCACCACTGAAATGAGGATAAAGTCAAGAACTCCAAGACTTAGACTACAACACTTTCGCATCACAAACAGCACAAAATACAGAGAATTTCGACAGATGATTCATCTCCCATGATGCATGACATATAAGCACAGTGCTGAGAGGTTATTTTGTGGTTGTTTTAAGGCTGTTTCAGGTCAGTATTTGAGTCAACAGTGTGTGGCAGTGAAGACTGCTCCTGAGCTTGTGCATTTCATCAGGATCTGAACTGTGCAGACAGACATACACTAGAGGTAGACCTATATATTATTTAAAAAATCTAGCAATATAAATTCTCTCTTACATACCGTGGATTTCAATCAACATTTTCAATACAAAACACAACTTATTTGAATGACTCAAACAGTTAGAAAATTTTAAAAACATTAATTTTAATATTTAGATTTAGATTACAAATAAAAAACTAAAATTAGCTTTTTTTTTAATTTTAAGTGGGCAGATTTAAAGTATACACACACACACAACTGTTTTAAAGGTTTGGTGCAAAAAAACAGTAAAGATATTTAATCAAATATATGTAAAACAGTTTTCTATTGTAATATATTTTTAAATTATTTTCAATTAATTTCAAATCAAATTGTCAAATCCTAATTTTTACTCTGGTCCTCAGTGTTCCATGATACTTCGGAATATATATATATATATATATATATATATATATATATATATATATATATATATACTGTTTATACAGTGGTGTGAAAAAGTGTTTGTCCTGATTTCTTATTTTTTTGCATGTTTGTCATACTTTAATGTTTCAGATCAAACTAATTTAAATATTAGTAAAAGATAACACAAGTGAACACAACATGCAGTTTAAAAGAAAAGTTTTTTTGTTGTTAAAGGAAAACAAAATCCAAGATTACATGGCCCTGTGTGAAAAAGTGTTTGCCCCCTAAATCTAATAACTGGTTGGGCCACCCTTAGCAGCAACAACTGCAATCAAGCGTTTGCGATAACTTATAATGAGTCTGTTACAGAGCTGTGGAGGAATTTTGGTCCACTCATCTATGCAGAATTGTTGTAATTCAGCCACATTGGAGGGTTTTTTTTTAATGTCTTACAACAGCATCTCAATAGGATTCAGGTCAGGACTTTGACTAGGCCTCTCCAAAGTCTTCATTTTGTTTTTCTTCAGACATTCAGAGGTGGACTTGCTGGTGTGTTTTGGATCATTGTCCTGCTGCAGAACCCAAGTTCGCTTTAGCTTGAGGTCAGAAACAGATGGCCGGACATTTTCCTTCAGGATTTTTTGGTAAACAGCAGACTTCTTGATTCTATTCATCACAGCTAGTCTTCCAGGTCCTTGAAGCAGCAAAACACCCCCAGACCATCACACTAGCACCACAATATTTTACTGTTGGTATGATGTTCTTTTCTGAAATGCAGTGTTACATTTACGCCAGACGTAATGGGACACACACCTTCCAAAAAGTTCAACTTTTGTCTCGTCAGTCCACAAAGTATTTTCCCAAAAGTCTTGGGGATCATCAAGATGTTTTCTGGTAAAACTGAGACGAGCCTTTATGTGGTTTTTGCCCAGCAGTGGTCTTCGTCTCTGAACTCTGCCATGCAGACCATTTATGCCCAGTCTTTTTCTTATGGTGGAGTCATGAACACTGACCTTAACTGAGGCAAGTGAGGCCTGCAGTTCTTTGGATGTTGTTTTGTGACCTCTTGGATGAGTCGTCGCTGTGCTCCTGGGGTAATTTTGGTCGGTCGGCCACTCCTGGGAAGGTTCTCAACTGTTCTATATTTTTGCCATTTGTGAATAATGGCTCTCACTGTGGTTTGCTGGAGTCCCAAAGCTTTAGAAATGGCTTTATAACATTTTCCAGACTGATAGATCTCAATTACTTTCTTTCTCATTTGTTTCTGAATTTCTTTGGCTCTCGGCATGATGTCAGGCTTTTGAGGATCTTTTGGTCTACTTCACTTTGTCAGGCAGGTCCTATCTAAGAGATTTCTTGATTGTGAACAGGTGTGGAAGTTATCAGGCCTGGTTGTGGCTAGAGAAATTTAACTCAGGTGTGATAAACCACACTTTTAACAGGGGGGCAAACACTTCTTCACACAGGACTATGAAGTTTTGGATTTTGTTTTCCCTTAATAATAAAAACCTTCATTTAAAAATTGCGTGTTGTATTTACTTGTGTTATCTTTGACTAATATTTTAATTTGTTTGATGATCTGAAAAATTTAAGTGTGACAAACACGCAAAAAAAATAAGAAAACAGGAAGGGGGCCAACACTTTTTCACACCACTGTGTATGTATATATATATATATATTAATTGTATTAATCCAGTGATTAATTTTTAGATTTTTGTTTGCACAAGGAGTCTGACAGCAGCCAGTGCTCCACACAGAGATCTGATCTCATCATCATCATCAGTCTGTCTGGAATCACATGAAGAAACAGAACAAACTGAGACAGAATAAATCAAGAAGAACTGTGGCAATGTCTTCAGTGTCACACGATCCTTCAGAAATCATTCTAATATGCTGATTTATTATCAGTGCTGGAAACTGTTGTGCCGCTTAATATGATGATATATATATATATGATGTGATATTTTCTTTCAGGATTCTTTGATAGATAAAAAGTTAAAAAGAAGAAGATTTATTTAAAATATTAATCTTCTCTCACAATATACACTACAGTTCAAAAGTTAGGGTTCAAGATATGTTTATTCTTTCTTTTTTTAAAGAAATTAAAACTTTTATTCAACAAGGATGTTAAATTGTTAAGATGTGATACCAGAGATTTATAATTTTAGAAAATATTTATATTTTGAATAAATGCTATTCTTTTTAACTTTTTATTCATCAAAGAATCCTGAAAAAAGTATTGCAGTTTCCAAAAAAATATATTTGGCAGCACAACTGTTGCAAACACTGATAATTCTAACAATAAATCAGCAAATAAAATGATTAGTGAATGATTTCTTAAGGATCATGTGACACTTTATACTGGAGAAATGGCTGATGGAAATTCAGCTTTGCAGCAAAGAAATAAATAATATTTTAAAGGACACTAATATATAAACCAATTTTTTTTTATTGTAATAACATATTGCAAGATTACAGGGATTTTTCTCTGTATTTTTTATCAAATAAATGCAGCCTTGATGAGCATAAGAGACTTATTTAAAAAAGTCTAACTGATCCCAAACTTTTGACTGGTTGTTTGTGTGTATACATACATATATACACACACACACACACACACACACACACACACACACACACACACACACACACACACACACACACACTTTAAAAACATCTTACTGACCAAAAACATATATATATATATATATATATACATATATATGTACTTGTTATATATAGTGAATATTTTTGATTTTGTGACTTGTTACTGTCTCTTTTAAGACAATTTTAGTAAAAATTGTAAATAGTCCTATGGTGTTACAAAAAAAAAATTTTTTTTATATATATATATACACAATGACTGTTTAAAGACAGCATTACTTGCATGCTTTTCTGATAGCGTTAGCAGCTAGTATTTCTCTACAAGTGGTCATGAAGGCCTGCTGTTTTTCATAATATGCAGCCTCATTAATAAACGTGGGGTACACTGTGTTGGCACCTTCATAAAGGACTGTTCTCCCATCGAACGTTAGGAACATAGGGTCACCGTGGTTCAAAGGCTCCCAGTCACAGTCCTACACAGAAAGAGAAAGAGAGGAAATGGAACAGGACCATTACTGTGGAAAATAAGTAAAGCCTGGGAGTCAAAACAAGCCCAGCAAACATCTGAGTCATAGGACACATTTTCATACATGTGCTTCCCGCTCCCTGCATCCCTGTCATAAAGAGCAAGACTTTTATTTGTCGCTCGAGAGTATATGCTTTCCTTTCAAAAGAAACACACTTCTCTATGCATTTACTCGATGGTCCATTTAGAATACCTGTAGATGAGGATGCACCATAGCTGTGATGTTGCCGTTGGTGTCTCTGGGGTAGTCCATTCTCTCCTGGACTCTGAAAACATCCACTGTACATGGAGAGAACTCTACACCTATGGCAGTAAAAAAAATAAAAAATAGGTGCAGAAAAAAAAGGAAAGAAATAAGAAAAATCTAGATTTTTACCCTGTCGGTTAAAGGAATAGTTTAACCAGAAATGAAAAAAACCTTACATTTCATCTGAACAGATTTGGAGAAATTTAGCATTACACAACCTGCTCACCAATGGATCCACTGAAGTGAATGGGTGCCGTCAGAATGAGAGATCAAACAGCTGATAAAAACATCACAATGTTCCACAAGGCCGGCAGCCATATCACCCTGGAGCCCAAGACCGGTTTCCCTCTGAAGCGAAGCAGGGCTGAGCCTGGTCAGTACCTGGATGGGAGACCTCCTGAGAAAACTAGGTTGCTGCTGGAAGAGGTGCTAGTGAGGCCAGCAGGGGGTGCTCACCCTGTGGTCTTTGTGGGCCCTAGCGCCCCAGTGTAGTGATGGGGACACTATACTGTCACAAGCACTGTCCTTCGGATGAGACGTTAAAATTCCAGGATGTCTTTCGAAAAGAGTAGAGGTGTGACCTCGGCATCCTTGCTAAATTCGCCCATTGGCCTCTGACCATCATGGCCTCCTAACAATCCCCATATCTGCTGATTGGCTCTATCATCACTCTATCTCCTCTCCACCAGTAAGCTGGTCTGTGGTGGGCGTTCTGGCGCACTATGGCTGCCGTCGAATCATCCAGGTGGATGCTGCACACTGGTGGTGGACGAGGAGATACCCCCTGACTATGTAAGCGCTTTGAGTGCCTGGAAAAGCGCTATATAAATGTAATTAATTATTATTATTATTATTAAGTAATTCACACAACTCCAGTCCATCAGGTTACAACATGTGAAGTGAAAAGCTCTGTGTTTGAAATAAAAAATATCCATCATTAAGGTGTTTTCATTTGCTTCTTGTAAAAATGTGAGTCAGTAATCCATAAAAATGCTTCCTCTAATGAAAAAGTTCATTCCATGTTGTCCTCTCACGTAAAAAATCTTTTTTTGTTTGCATTTTGGCCAGAGGTGACAGGATTACATGTGGGATATTGTGATGTTATTATAGCTGTTTGGACTCTCATTATGACGGCACCAATTCACTGCAGAGAATCCACTGGATCTACAAACTCATCTACTGATCATCAATCAATCAATCAATCACTTTTTCTGCACTGTTTATTTCACTGGTTTGCACTCTCTACCATGTTCCTTATGCTACTTTATCTATTTTTTATGTCCTTATTTGTATATTTGAATAGTTGTGTTTTATATATATTTAATCTGTATTTTTATGTTCTACTGTTAGTGTTGACTACATCTCAGATGGCCTGAGGATAAGTTCTTTTTCAGCTAACTTTCTTTTTTAGACACCCAATTCTTTTAAGTATTAATCAGTGGCTTATCTAGAGATGCATTACATAGTTAAATCTAGAAACATGTTTATTATGCTTAGGTCATGCTGTATTTTTTCAGCTTTGGTTGCTTCAGCAGGGAGTGGGATCAGGCTGGCCTAAAAATGTTATAAAAGCCAAATCTTTTTGTAAACAAGCAGAGCTATATGCCTGCTTCTCTCTGTTCATTGGTCTAGAAATTCAGAGTATTTTTCCATCCTGTACCGTGTTAAAAAAATGTTAATAATATGTTCTAGCACTCATGTGATAAATGTTCAGCATTGTATGTCAGTCATGTGCTGACATAGTCACTAAAAATATCACTTTCCAATTTGCTAAAAAGAGTATGGCACACCTCACATTGAGGTACAGTCTTCCTTCACGTTATCACGGTCTAAAAGAAAAAAAAACATCTCATATTTCAAGTTAACCGGAACGTCTGAAATGACAATCATATGTTGTTTTACAGCCACATAACACCCTTACAAGAAAGACACATGCTGAAGGAGCATTTATTTCTTTATATTTACTCTTTGATGAGTTTATCTTTGATATGTTGTTTCATTTGTATAGTTGTTTCATTTTGTCGAACATAGGGTAAAATGCTAAAATATGAACCCTGCCATGTGGCATTTTATTTCTATAGTGACAAGCCATAAATTATATTATTTTATAATATGCTGCTGTTCAAATGTTTGGGATCAGTATGTTTTTTTTAAACACTTTTACTCAGCATGGACATGTAAATTGATCAAAAGTGACAAACATTTATAATGCTAAAAAAGATTTATTTCTGGCAAAAATGTATCACAATTAAAAATATTAGGCTGCACAACATAGATCATAATAAAAAATCATTATATTAGAATGATTTCTAAAGGATCGTGTCAATGGCTGCTGAAAATTCAGCTTTGCAATCACACAACTGACATGTTAATATTAAAACAGAAATTTTAAATAGCAATGCTCACAAATGTACTCTTTTGACTGTATTTTTGATCAAATAAATGCAGCTTTTGTGGGCATATGAGACAAGCCATGTACACAAGTAATAAAAAGATGCACATATGGATTAAAAAAACCTGTTCCATATCCCTTAAAGTGTAATAGGAGTAAAATTAAATGTCTTCTTAAAACAGCTGGAAATCCCTGAGTCTTCTAATTAATAGTTTCCATTATGTCAGATATCTTGTTTAGCTGATGTGGTCCAAACATGGTTCCACGCTGGCAAACGGAAAGCACGTCTAAACGCTTTCATCCACAACAATGCAGCCCCTCTACACAGCATGACACTACAAAACCCAGCAAGCTACTAATGACATGGAAACTAACCAAATAGCAAACAAGTATTCAAGTCACAAAACAGCAAAACGCTTGCCCAGCTCAACATGTTCCTACTTAGTGTGAAGGAAGGAGAAATGTGTATCTATGTCAGGCTGAAAGTACACGTGACTACCTTGTTGAAATGTTTCCACAGTTGAGGGAAAAGAAAAAACAAAGAGGAAGATAAATCTTTGAAGAAGAAGTCTATTCTTCAAACTGGCTGAAATGCCGAGGTCGGACAGTTCATATTTAAATAAGTGCTTGCTGACTCAATGACCTGAGAGCTTAACCGTTTGTCTTGAAATGCCACACACAAGCCTGGCTGAGGAACACATGACCACGGGGGAAAGGTAGTTATGTAAACATGAAGCATCTATAAACGATATGAGCAACGCATTATTCAAATGCATTATTGAAAACTACTCAAAATGTGAATTGTGTGATATCTGAAAAACATTATGGATCCATACAGTCACCGCACATTTTCAATCGGCTTATATTAGAAAATAATCCTATTGTATAGAAAATGCAGTAATCGGACACTGAAGACTACTGAAAATCCAGCTTTAACATCAAAGGATTTTTTTTTTACATTTATGAATTATACATTATTTTTAAATTGTAATATTCACAATATTATTGTTTTATTATATTTTAGCTTCTGTCAACATAAGAAACCACATTCAAAACTTACATTTGAATTGATACAAAATACTCAATTATTATAAAAATTAACAAAACTCATTATTTAAATTGTAATATTCAAAATAGTGCTGGTTTTCATGGAAGCCTGTTTCCTCTACAGAATAAAATAGGTACTTGCTTATTTCACAATTTTCTTTTTTTTAATAGTAACATAGAAAGTATATAAAGAAAATATAAAGAAAAGTCTGAATTGTGAGATATAATCTTGCAATTCTGAGGTAAAAAGTCAGAATTGTGAGATTAAAAACTAGGATTTATTTTTTATTCCCCAGCGGGAAAAAAAGAACTGCGAGATGTTGCTAGAATAAAGTCAGAATTCAGTTTTTTTTCCCGAGGTAAAAAAGGCTTCCATAATTTTACTGTAGTGTTTATCAAAATAAATGCAGCCTAAGACAGCACTAAAGACTTCTTTCAAAAATATATTCAGACGCCAAACTTTTGCGCAGTGAGTGTGTGTCTAAGTGTGTTTATATATAGCATAACCGTTTGTTCTTGAAATGTCACACAGTCTCCTGGCAGAGAAACAGATGGCCACAGTGGAGAGAAAGTTACGTAAACGTGAAGCATTAACAATACATCATCATTCAAATAGCGTTATTTAACATCGAAATCTTAAAAACACAACATTATGGTTCCATACCGTCAATACTATATCACACGTGATTACTAATGGTTTATATTAGAAAGTATCCCCATCTATCCTATTTTATAAGAAATATAGAAACTAATCCTATTGTGGCCACCTCAATTGACTTTAAAATCCCTTTATTGAAACACATTCCTGGTTCAATGCAGTAAAGCTTGCTGATCTCTGCTTAACCTCACCACTATTGAAGAGCTGGATGAAGTCCAGCGCATGCTTCAGTATCGTCCGCATGGATTCGAATACATTGCTCCTCAAAACACCCTGTGGCTGAGGGCCCACCTCAAGACCTGCAACACAAACACATCTATATTAGTCACTGGGTCACTGAGGTCTATTCCCAACACAGAAATCACTAAACCTTTCATTTTGTTCCTGGTTATTCCACTTTTTTGCAGCTGGCTGACTTTCAGGGGTAATATTAAACTTGATTTAACATTAGGTAGGACTTTGGTACTCACCAATAGGGTGTTTGGCCACAGAGCGTGTGGTTGAATACTTCAGCTGTGGGTGTTCGTTTAACAGTACTGAACAGGTGTGGGGAGCCAAAGCTTTCTGTAGGGGGAAGAGCACAGGTGTCTGTGTAAAGATGGCTTTTTTTAAATTTCTTTTTTACTTATTTTAAGACATTAAGCAAAATCTTTGTTGGTAAGATTTTTTTTATGCACACCAAGACTACATTTATTTGATGAACAATACAGTAAAAACAGTAATATTGTGCTGTATTACTACAATTTAAAACAACTGTTTTCCATTTTAATATTTTATACATGTAATTAATTCCTTTGATGCAATGCTGAATTTTCAGAATTCATTACTTTAGTCTTCTAGTGTCACATGATCCTTCAGAATGCATTATGAATATAATGATTTGGTGCTCAAGAAACATTTCTTATTACTTCAGTATTGTTTGATGAATAGAAATGTATTTAAAATAAATCTTAAATATCTGTCAGGTTTGACTAATTTAATGTGTCCTTGCTGAATAAAAGTGTAAAAAAGAAAAAAGTCTCATGTTTTGAACAGTAGTGTAGGTGCAGAGGGTAATAATTATTTTAATAACACTGTACAATATAATTGGAGCTAGCCTCTTACTTTAATATAATGCACCATCTGAAGGTTGAAGAGGTCTGTTGAGCTTTCCAGGATGAGGGTGGAGCCCATGTTTGAGGTGGTGTTGTGAAGGTCAAAGATGACATCATATGCATCTGAGCTTCCTTTGGGTCCGAACATCTGATTGATTTCCTTGGCCCTCTGGACTTCATATGGGAGACCTTCAACATCTGGAGCACTGTGTTTGGAAAGATTCTTACCAATATTAACAATAAAATAATCATAAATAAGACATGACATAAAATTATCAATTAATAAAACATTTAATGTTCTATACAAAACATAAACAGAAAATATGTTTTGAAGCATGTTTAAGTAGTTTCAATTCCACAATTAGTGACTTCAATAAACATGCACCAGTAAAATATAAGACACTAGAAGTTCAAACCTACCCAAGATCTTGAAATATTTGTCCTAAAGGAAAATAGTATGCAGGGACTGGTTTTAAAATTCCCTTGAATAGCCTTTAGGGGCAGGAGTATCATTAACTATTTTAACAGAGCAGTGGATGACAAAAAGATTACACTATTACACAAATAATAACTTATTTTCTTTACTACTTTTTTTTTTTTTTTTTAAACAAATTTCTGTTTAGATTTTAAACTCCTTTGAGAAAATGTTCCAGAAATATTCCTATTTCACAACATTGACAAAATTACACTTTGTCACCAGCAGGAATAAAAAAAAGCAAAGCGATGCATACAACCATGAACTGAAAAATAAAGCTCCTAGAACTTCATTAGGCTTTCCAACTTCATATTTGTTGTTTTACTGGTTAAATATACCAGAAAGCCCATTACAAGCTTTTTAATTGTGATGGGGCATGTTGTCACAAAAGGCCAACATGTTCAATAAACCTTTCCTCGAGTAACATCTGCGGAGCTGTTGAATTAACAATTATGTGTAGACTTCTGCAGACTCAAGCATTAAAGAAAAAAAAGTATGAATGTGTGCAATAGGCTACTGACAGTAAAATGTCGCTTTTTATAAAACTGACATTCTACAAACACATATAGAAATGATTAAGTGTCCTCAAATAGTCAGTTTTACAACCGTTATCCTAGAAAAAGTTATGCGTTGTCTAGAATGCAATATAGCAGGATCTTGTCATGACCCAAATCACGCTTCACTCACGTTTCTCAACAAGTCCTGACATGAGCGGCTCGGATCAGCTGACCGCTCGCTCCACTGATATACTATCGCTCGATTCAGTGATATTGTGTCATGAAATGGGACTGTTTTTTTCTCTCTCTACGGTCTACAAAGGAAGCGCTACTAAGCCCTACGTGATAACAGAACGTAGCGTTCAAAGAAGACGCGAGACGCAAAACACAAGACACACATCGGCCAAAAACGTCGACCTGACGTATGTATGACAACAATAAACACCTCCAACTCACAAGAGCGAGACATTTGCTTCAGCGCCCTTTTAAGAAACCGTTTCCAATTTAAAGTTCAAGGCATAACGAGCCGGACTTACAGAAAAGGTGTTGTTTACCTGAGGGTCTCAGGCGTGAAGGCTCTGTTCAGATCCGTGTCGATGTACCTGGAGCATTTCTCCACTGCTCTAGGGTTACTTATGAACGGCTTGATCACCAGTCCGTTTCTCTCGATCTCGGCTGAATTCTGTATCCACATATTTACCAGCGTTATGCCAGACATCTCATTTCCATGCGTGCCTCCAAAAATAGCCACTCGCGTGGCTTCTTGTAAACGAGAAATATTAGTTCGCGAACTCATAGCGACAGCGTTACGGACGCGCGCGGTTTACGGAAGACGATAACGCAAAGTTTCCACACAACTGCGGTTTCCTCTAGTCGCCGTTGCGATGTCACTGCTGTTATATAATGGTTATTTGAAGGCTAAGCCCAGGTCATAAACGCGTCTGTCATCTAGCCTACGTTTAACACGCATGGGTCGGGTTTCACAATCGCGCTGTGGCTTATTCAGCGATTAGATGTTGGACTGGTTTGTGGTCATATTGTCACAGATTACACGCGGGAAATAAATAAACGCGAGCAGGTGGCCTATGCACCTATGCAAACTAAACATAGTGGGTCAACTAAAAAAATCTAGTGATTAGAATACAAAGAATACTATTTATTTACCCGTTGCAAAATCGAAGTTGGTTTATGGGTTTTTAAATTATTCTATTTAAGTATTTCTATAGATTTCGATAATAAAAAGACTTAAAGACTGAAATCACACGAACAATGCTGTTGTAAGCTACAACAAGTAATCATTAGTGATGAAATTCATGAGTGTGATCTAGCTTTTACACATCAGTTCAACAAACTTAAACAGAAAAAAATAGTAAAAACAATAGAATACAAAAACAGAACTTTAACCTTTGCTCGTCATGAGCTATGCAAAAACTTTCTGAATTAATTGCTTCAGTGAATGATTACTGAATGACTAGTATAATGACATTCCTTGGAAGAAAAAAAAATCACTTAACTATTCCAACCACTAATGCATAGACATGGATTGTTTCAAATTCGAAGAATGGATGTGCTGTTTTTGTGAAATGTTAATATAAAGATGCAAGTAATATGTTGTTCCAAACCTGTATAACTTGGCCTACTTTCTTTGGTGAAACATTCTGATGAATGTTAGTAACCAAACTTTTCTGGTGCCCAATGGTTTCCATTTTAAAGAAACGATAGATAGATAGATAGATAGATAGATAGATAAACACACACAAAAAAAGATTTGAAAAAAAAATCAAGTCAGTAAAGATGTTTATCACACGGCAAAACCAGTTATATTTTATTTCTCTGAAGCAGTGTAACAAAGTGTCCATAATACAAATACTATATGGGTTGACTGATTCAGTGTATAAAATAAGTCTTTATTATATTGACCAAACACTTGCTTTTGTATAAAATACCGTTTCTGATAATAAAAATGATACAGTGCTCTAGAAGAGATCGTCTAATTTGGCTGTACAATGATTTGATAAATCGAATGAAAACGTTTTGATTATTAAAAATAAACCAACTGTCACTAGAATGTTGATCATCTTCACATCTGCAAAACAAGTATTGATAATGTACAGGTGTTTGTGTGTTTATCATGAAAGAAATTAAACAGAGATTTAATAAAAGATTTAGACATTTTGTTTATATTAATCTGTAAACCTCTTTTTGCTTTCACATTTTTCTTGGCCATTTATCAGGAACAGAAAACACTGTAAACAGCGTGTCTTAAAATCCCAAGAGTTCAAGCTTATTCTTTTGAAATGGTTTAACTGAGCTCTAAAACTATCTGCCACTGCATTATTACTTTTTAATTTTCATTTTTCTCCTTCCCTTATTATTCTGTGTAACTAATATACCATCATCATCTTCTGCCCACACCTTTCTATTGTGCACTGAAGAGTTTTAGCTATCAAGTACAGATAAACTTTCCTCCCTTATTTTCCTCTTTTTCTTGCTTTTGTGCAACACCGATGATTCTCTTGCCCCAGACCCTGTTCTGTCATGACACCTTTGCATCTGTTTTTCAGGTCTTTTGGGTGCGTCATCTCCATTGACTGCTGTAGCTGATTCATTGTTCTGAGACATGGACATTTCCATGATATTATTTTCAGTATTCTTCTTCCTCTTCTTTTTTTTCTTTCTAATATCTGCAGAATTTTCCAGTGAGTTAACAACGTTGGCCTGTCTTTCTGCATTGGTGTGTTGTATGACTGAGTCAGTCCTCATTGTTTGTATGGTTTCTAGTTCTGCATTTCTATCATCTGGTATGTGATTTATGCTTTCATTCATTTCCTTGTTTTTCTTTCTCTTGGATTTGTTTGTAATTGCTTTAGAAGTCGTCAACATCGGGCTCGGAGACTTTTCAAATGGCACTGTATGATCAGAACTTTCCAAAGTCAGTTCACCACCTACATTTATGATGTGTTCAGAGTTTCTTTTTTTCTTCCTCTTCTTCTCAGGTGCGACAGTTTCCTGGAAGTGTGCATCAGAAGAGCTGAACTCAGAATTGTTATTAACAAAGAAACTTGACTGTTTCCTCTTCTTTTTGTGTTTAGTATCATTTAATTCAGCTTCTGTATTTTCAAGAACATCAATTGGTCTTTCTTCAACAGTCTCTTGCGTAGTTGATCTATCAGTGACATTATCAAACGGAGACACCGAATATACATCCAGAGCAGAATCACTGCCATTCTTCTTCTTTTTCTTCCACACTGATTTGAATTCTGTGATTTCCTCTGATGTCTGGACGTGCTGAGGTTGTTCGGTCTCAGGAGCTTCACAAGTTTCATTTGACAGGATATCTGGACCATTATTGTCCTCTATGTGTGCAGTCTTTGTCCTCTCTTTGTCTTTTCTCTTCTTTTTTGTTCTTTTAGGTTGCATCTCTGTTGTTTGTGACTCACTAAACTGATCAATCTCAACTGATTGAACATTGTCTGCACTATGAGTATCTGCACCAGACTCTGCTTCCTCTTGTTCTTTTAATTTGTGCTTTTTCTTCTTTTTCTCTTTAATGGTAAACAAGCTGTCTGAAAGGACAGGTGAATTAATTTTTTCCAAATGTTCTGTTGTGTTTTCCAGTCCAATGATATCATCAACTTGAGATGGAGAGCTTGCATTCTGACTTTTCTTTTTGCGTTTGGCCACCTTTGACATATGTGCTGCATTACCTTCCAAATGTTCCACTGCACTGCCATCGCTCGGCCTTCTTTCAAGCATCTTCTGTGCTATCAGCCCAGAGACGACATCTAGCTGAGACCCATCCAGATTGGCATCAACAGATTCATGTTGTTTCTCACTTCTCACTTTTTTCTTCTTTTTCTTCCCTGAGCTTAATATAGTTACATTGGGTGAAGAGCATCTTGTTATTTCCTCTGTTGTCTGTAAATGCTCAAATTTATTGGTCTCAGTGGCCTCAATGGACTGAATCACATTATTTCCTCTCATTTCTGAAGGTCTACCATCCATGTGGTCCAAAATTTCATTTGCGGAGCGATCTGTTGTTCTTTCCCTGTCTTTGTTTGCTCTCTTCTTTTTGGTTTTTCTAGATAGCAAATCCGTAGTTGATGAATCACTTTGTTGAAACAACTGCACATTTCCCCCAATATCTGAAGCAAATTCAGCATTTTTTTGCTCCTTTAACTTCTGCTTTTTCTTTGTTTTCTTTTCCAAGAGCCCTTCTGCTCTTTCTGACTGCGAGCCTGATGCTAGTTTTTCCAGTCCAATAATGTCATCACTTTGAAACAAAGAACTTGCATTCTGACTTTTCTTTTTGTGTTTGGCAACCTTTAAGATATGTGCTGTATTACCTTCTAAATGTTCAGCAGTGTTGTCATCGCTTGGCCTTTCTTTAATGACCTGTTGTTCAACCACACCATCGACATAATCAAACTGAGACATAGAGTTCACATCCAGTTCAACAGATTCATATTCTGGTTCTTCAGTCTCATCTCTTTTCTTCTTTTTCTTCTTCTTTACTGATTTGAGTGTAGTTACATTAGGCAGCGGACATCCTGTGATTTCCTCTGATCTCTGTATATACTCAGGTGGATTCATCTCTGGAACTTCACTGGATTGATCATTTCCTCTCAACTCTGCTGGTCTATCAGAGTCAAAAGTTTCATTTGATGGGATGTCTGTAGCACTGTTCTCCTCTACATATTTTCTCTTCTTTTTAGTTATTTTGTATGTCAGTTCAGCAGTTTGTGAGTCACTGAACTGAACCGTCTGAACCGACTGATTTTCTACACTTGGCTCTACATCCTCATGTTCTTTTAATTTGTACTTTTTCTTCTTTTTCCTCTTAACCTTTGTGATAACACTGTTATCTGCCACCGTAGAAAATAAACTTTCCTCCAAGATCTCTGATGTATCCTCCAAATGCAAAACTGATGCTTCCCTTTGCTCTTCATACATTGTTACTCTGTTTTCCACTTCATGTGATTTCTCGTTCTCTCTGGTTGTGGTTTCAACTCCAGCTGGAAAGTCAGAGCTTATATCTACATTTGTATCACATTGTGTGAAATTAATGGCACCCAATTTATCCTTTCTCTTTCTTTTTTTTTTAATAAAGCTCAGTCCATCATTTTTAAACAAAGGAGTTTCCTGAGGATCTGTTTCCATCTCCTCCATCGCCCTTCGTTTACTCAAGTTGAGGCGCTTAGATGAAAATGAGTAACCTTTTTTTAATGGTTCATCAGCTAGTGGTAAATGTTTAGATGATGGTTGGACATTCATGTTCTCCTCTGTAACATCAGAATCCTTATGAGATCTCAACACTGTTTTTCTCTTTTCAGCATTTAGGCCAAGAGGAATCTGGTCTGTCTTTTGGGATTCTGGGTGTTTGGTACTGTTCCTGTCTTGAGTTGTAAACTGCTTGTTTGGTGTTCCTGGTCCAAACACGGACACAGATTTTCCCTCAGTCTCTAATTGAGTTTCATCACTGTCGTTGTCCTCATGTGCATGGAGGCCACCATCACACCATTTTGGTGTTCCTGGTCCAAATATGGACCCAAACTGTCCTTCTGTCTCTATTTGAGTCACATCACTGTCTTGATCGCTCTCCTCCATGCTCGCTGTAACAGATGCTGCTTTATGACTGTTCAATGGCCTGAATAAATCCTCTGAGCCAAAGTCACTGTCAGTCTGTTGAATATCATCCTGTATAGAAATGTCTCCCCCTTGGGGTGGCAACAAAGAATTGCTTTTGTTGAGCAGGTTAATGTCTGACATCAGGTCATCCTCATGATCCACTGCTGGTTCTGTAACTGCCTCCACAGAGTTTCTCTGTCTGGCTTCAATTACAGAAAAATTATCTAAATGAGAGTTCTCAGCACACTGGACAGAATCTGAGTGTTCAGCATCATTTAATTCAGTTTCTGTTTGATCAACAACATCACTTGGTCTTTCTGCAACAGTCTTTAAACTTGTTGATCTATCAGTGACATTATTAAACTGAGACACTGAATTTACATCCAGAGCAGAATCAACAGATTCATACTGAGATTTTTCACTGCCATTCTTTTTCTTCTTCTTCCTCACTGATTTGAATTCTGTGATTTCCTCTGATGTCTGTATGTGCTGAGGTTGTTCGGTCTCAGGAGTTTCACAAGTTTCATTTGACAGGATATCTGGACCATTATTGTCCTCTACGTTTGCCGTCTTTGTCCTCTCTTTGTCTTTTCTCTTTTTTTTTCTTTTAGGTGGCATCTCAGTTGTTTGTGACTCAGTGAACTGATCAATCTCAGCTGATTGAACATTGTCTGCACTATGAGTATCTGCACCAGACTCGGCTTCCTCTTGCTCTTTTAATTTGTGCTTTTTCTTCTTTTTCTTCTTTTTCTCTTTACTGGTAAACGAGCTGTCTGAATGGACAGGTGAATTAATTTTATCCACATGTTCTGTTGTGTTTTCTGATTGCAAATCTGACACAGTGTTTTCCAGTCCAATGATGTCATCAGCTTGAGATGGAGAACCTGCATTATCATCATGTTCAATGTGAACTATTGCTTCTGTAACTGCCTCTATTGAGTTCCTCTGTGTCTCTTCAATTACCACTAAATGATCTCCATCCATGTTCTCGGCACACTGGACAGTCTGCTTAGTAAGTCTATGTCTGCAATTGGCAGAATCTGAGTGTTCAGCATCTGAACATGAAGCTAAAGCCGCATGCATCTCATGTTGTTTTTGCTGCTCCATAAAGAGAGAGTCATCAGACGATTCTGATGATGTGCTGACTGTAGCTCTGCTTTTGGGAGCTTTGAGTTTGCTATCTGATTGTTTTTTAAAAGAAGCACTAGCCTTGTTTTTTTCTATAGATTTAGTTTTTCTTTTCTTCTCTTTTCCTTTGGTGTTCAATAGCTGCTCTTCGTTGTCATCTGAAACTGAACCCTGAATCCTCATCTCCAAGAAGGATTGTGGAAGCCATTTTTGTTTGTTTCCTTTAAAGTAACTTGGAACAAAAATGGATCTATCCTGGAAAAAAATAAATAAATCAATAGATTAGGTGAGCATGACATGATTCTTCAGAAATAATACTAATATGCTAATTTGCTGCTCAAGAAACATTTCTTAGTATTAATGAAAGTATTAATTTCTTTATAAAAATAAACAAAATACCAAAATTATATTAGTACTGTACTGTCAAAAATTCTAATTTTACACTACTTAATACAATATCTTCAACATGAATGTATGTAGATGTTACAGTGACTATATTTCTATATATAGAAACAAATGACAAATAAACATAAAACTTAAGCAAATTTTGTACTATGTAAGTCCATAGTAATTACATACCACTTTTGTGACCTCATGATCACTGTTGTGGTCGTCCCCCTCAGAGTTATCACTTAGTCTGAAAAGTTTATTCATCATGAAAAACTATTATATTCTGTTTAAACTTATTTCTGTTTTGTTTGTTTGTGATTAGAACTTACTCAGACTCCAGTAGAGATGGACTAATTGCTCTTCCTGTGTTCTCACAACCCTCCTCAATTTTCCTTATGCATTTTAAGAACCCTCCCATTTCTGAGTTCTAAAAAAAAAACAAGTAACATTTTTTAATACACATGCATAATTTAACAACATGTTATAGCATAGGAATGTAGATGCCACATTTGACCACTCCAGACCAGTCCACAAGTCTGGCATCTTTGAACATTCAACGTATCGTCACTCACAGTAAAAATCAATGACTTTGCCAAAATGCCAAAGAGATTTAATTTCCTGAATAAATGGGATAAGCTTTTAAATGTGTTAACTCAATATTAGAGGTTTTTACACTATGTTAGCTTTTGTGTAAGCTAACACTTTTGTCCTCTTGTGAAAAAAAGTGCTATAATATACACTATTTTAGATTAGATTAGATTCAACTTTATTGTCACTGCACATGTAAGGTACAAGGCAACGAAATGCAGTTAGCATCTAACCAGAAGTGCAATAAGCAGTAAGTACAGAATATACAAGGTCTATAATATGTACAATAACTATACAGATAATTATTATGGGCATAATTTACAGATTTTAAATACTATTAGCATGATATAAAGATAGGTGTACTATGGACATACTATACAGGTGGATTATGTAAAAGTGTCTGTACACTATAGGCATATTTTTAGCTTGTTGTAAATAAATAAATCAGTCAGATGTAGTGTTGAAGAGGGGGAAGAGTCTGTGTGTGTGGTGTGGGGGGTGTTGAGGGGTGTCAGGGGGCAGAGTTCAGCAAGGAGACAGCTTTAGGGAAAAAGCTGTTCCTGAATCTTGTGGTCCTTGTCCGGAGGCTCCTGAAGCGCCTCCCGGAGGGCAGGAGGTTAAACAGTCCATGGTCAGGGTAAGAGGAGTCCTTGAGAATGCTGTGAGCTCGACGTAGACAGCGTTTCCTCTGGATGTCCTCAAGAGCAGGAAGTGGTGTCCCTGTGATGCGTTGGGCAGTTTTCATCACCCTCTGCAGTGCCTTGCGGTCAGTCACTGAGCAGTTCCCATACCAGACTGTGATGCAACTGGTCAGGATGCTCTCAATCGCACACCGGTAGAAGTTCACCAGGATGGATGAAGACAGCTGGTTCTTTTTTAGTGTCCTGAGGAAGAAAAGGCACTGGTGAGCCTTACTGACCAGGCTGGAGGTGTTTGTGGTCCAGGACAGGTCCTCCGAGATGGTGGTTCCCAGGAACTTGAAGCTGGAGACATGTTCAACAACCATCTCATTAATGTGGATGGGGTCATGCGTGCTTCCTTTCTTCTTCCTGAAGTCCACAATGAGCTCCTTAGTCTTATTGGTGTTAAGGAGCAGGTTATTGTCAGCGCACCATGTGGCCAGGTGCTGTACCTCTTCCCTGTAGGCAATCTCATCGTTGTCTGTGATGAGGCCAATCATTGTGGTGTCGTCTGCAAACTTAATGGAGTTGGATCCATGCCCAGGCTTGCAGTCATGGGTGTAAAGGGAGTAAAGGAATGGGCTCAGCACACAGCCCTGTGGTACACCAGTGTTAAGTGTGATGGTGGTGGAGTGGGTGTGGCATGACCGAACATGCTGAGGCCTGTTGGTCAGAAAGTCCATAATCCAGTTGCACAGGGAGGTGTCAATGTCCAGGTCTCCAAGTTTTGTGGTCAGCTTGGAGGGAATGACGTTGTTAAATGCTGAACTGAAGTCAACAAACAACATCCTAACATACGTGTTGTTATGGTCCAGGTGTGTGAGTGCAGAGTGCAGCACTGTGTATACTGCATCCTCTGTGCTCCTATTTCTGCGGTAGGCAAATTGGTGTGGGTCCAGTGTGGGTTTGAGACAGTCTTTGAGGTGTGCTGGGACCAGTCGCTCGAAGCACTTCATAATGATGGGTGTGAGTGCTACGTGGACATGGGTGGCGGTGAGTTTGAGAGGTTGGTTGTCTGCTGAGTGTGTAATTTTGGTGGCCGTCTCCTTGCTGTCACTGTTGAAGCGAGCATAAAAGTGATTTAGCTCGTTAAGGAAGGAGACGTCCGTGACCGTTGGAGTCGAGTTGCTCGACCTGTAGTCACTGATGATCTGGATGTCCTGCCACATGCGTCGGGGGTCAGAGTTGGAAAAGTGTTCCTTTACCGTCAGCTTGTAGCAGTACTTGGCCTTTTCCGTGTGAGAGCCACATGCAGCCTGAGAAGCAAACATACTCCAGTCAGTGTGTTGAAACCTGTCTTGAAGTAAAGAGTCTGCTCCAGTTGGCCACACTTTGATGGTCCTCACTGATGGCTTCACACGATTGATGAGGGGTGAATACTTAGAGGTAAGAAACAAAGAAAGGTGATCAGACTGTCCAAGGTGGGGGAGGGGGGTCGCGATGTAAGCTCCATTAATGTTTTGTCTCCTCTGGTGTGGCAGGAAACATGCTGGTGAAATTTGGGGAGCACTGTTTTTAATTTGCAGTGATTAAAATCACCTGCGGCAATAAAAGCAGCCTCCGGGTGAGCAGTCTGTTGTTTACTAATGGCTGCTTTAAGTTCGTTCAAAGCAAGCTTGGCATTAGCATCCGGTGGAATATAGACTGCGGTTATTATGGTGGAAGTGAACTCCCGTGGCAGATAAAAAGGTCTACATTTAACCATGAGAAACTCTAGGTTAGCTGAGCAGTGTCTCCCAACAATTACAGTGTTCGTACACCAAGCTTTGTTGACATAAATGCACAATCCACCACCTCTTGTCTTGCCGGAGTCATCTGCTGTTCTATCTGCCCGGAACGTGTAGCGTCCGGCTAGCTCAATAGCATTATTGGGTACGTCGCTGTGTAGCCATGTTTCTGTGAAAACCATGACATTGCAGTCCAAAAGTCTCTTACTGTGGGTGATGCGAAGTCGTAACTCATCCATTTTATTCACCAGTGACTGCACATTAGCGAGGAAAATGCTAGGTAAAGATAGCCGGAGCGGTGTTAGCTTTAGCTTGACTCTTAGACCTCCGCGCTTCCCCCGCCTTTGTTTACGATCTCGACGCCGCCTGCGAGCACTTCCGCCCAGCCGGTTAGAGTGCGTAGCCTCGGGTGTTCTAGCGATCTCAGGGATGAGTCGAAGACTGGTGATTAAACTGCTGGAAAAGTCCTCACCGATATCCAAAAGCTCCTGTCGGGTGTATGATGTTAAAGCAAAGCTGTTCAGTACGAACAGACCCGAGATGAGCAGGAGTAATACTGCAAAATTGCAAAAACTGGAGAGACGCTGAGCCTCGCGATGTGTTCGCGGCGCCATCTTGGTCATCAACGTACCATAAAGTAAGTGTTTAGTACACTTATGGAGCCTTTCCACTGCACAGTACGGCTAGGTACATTCACTTTTGGGGGGTTTTCCACTGGATACAGTACCTGGTACTTTTTTTAGTACCACCTCGGTTGAAGTTCCAAGTGAACCGTACTGTTACCACAACATGACGTGAATCTTCACTATCTGCATCACTGAACTTGCAACACAAACGAACAGCTAGATTTAAATCAGCACAGCCAGCGAAGGATCGAACACAACTATTTTGAACAAGCACACCTTTATTTTAACAAATAAAAAGTTGTGTTGTCTGTTGCGGAAGTACAGACATTCCTCTCACTGATAGCAGAGGAGCAGATCCAGCAAAAACTTGATGGGTTTTTTTTTTTTTAGTAGTCCTGGCAGTAGAGGCGGCACAACTATAATGACGTGGATAATCCCACCCACTATTAAG
Organism: Carassius carassius; assembly: GCF_963082965.1. Lineage (NCBI taxonomy): Eukaryota > Metazoa > Chordata > Actinopteri > Cypriniformes > Cyprinidae > Carassius > Carassius carassius. The sequence continues at coordinate 18,399,308 of NC_081759.1, read as the reverse complement.
CGATACTAAACTGCAGAGAAAATGCAAACCATGCCGAGCCATGCTGTACCGTACTGAGCCAAGGTGAATCGTACCACGTACTGGAAAAGTGCCATTAGAACACTTTCATAATGTACTTAAAGTGCTCTGTTATCATGCACAAATGTGTACTTAATATACCAAAAAGTATTCTTTAGTACTTAGTAAGTTAATCTTAAGAACATCTAAGTGTACTCAACTATGCTATTTTGGGACACCATGAATATGAACTAAAATGTGCGATTAAGATATTTTACTAGTAGTACAACTGAAACCAACATTTATACACTTAAATATACTCATCATACATAGAAAATACACATTTAAATCTCCAGTCCATAAATTTGGCCTCTTTATCGCTATCTTTGTTTGAAAACCTGCAAATGCAGCTCTTTGTGGAATTATCTTCATTGTGTGGGTTGTGCTCTGCTGCGGCTCCAGCAGGTTCACACCAAACCGTGCAAATGATCATTATTGTTATACAATAATTACCGTATTTTCCGGACTATAAGTCACACTTTTTTTCCATAGTTTGGCTGGTCCTGCGACTTATAGTCAGGTGCGACTTATCAAAATTAATTTGCCATGAACCAAGAGAAATGAACTAACAGAAAACATTACCGTCTACAGCCGCGAGAGGGCGCTCTATGCTGCCAGAGATGCTGCACAGTGCTCCTGTAGTCTACACTAAGCAGCATAGATCGCCCTCTCGCGGCTGTAAACGGTAATGTTTTCTCTTGGTTCTAAATAAGTGCGACTTATATATGCTTTTTTTCCTCGTCATGACATATTTTTGGACTGATGCGACTTCTACTCAGGTGCAACTTATAGCCCAAAAAATATGGTAATGTTAACAACATCAGCATTGCGTGACTGACTATTGTGTATTAGCATGTAGATTTCGATTTCTGTACAGTCTAATCTCTAATTGTCATACCACTCAAAGGTCATATTAAATTCTTTTAACCCAAAAGCAAACCATGCTCCCTTCGAACTGGCAGCCTGCGACTACACAAGATTTGTATTTTCAAGAGAATCAATCAGAAGCACACTGAAAATTGGAAAATAATTCATTTCACATGTGTTTCACAAACACACAATCCTTTCTGGATTACAATCCACCATCAAAATGGTATTTTAAATGATTCTAGCTGCTGTGAGAAAGGGCTATAAATGATCCCCCACCTGCAGGATCCTCACATGCGATAGCCTAGAAGCTGGGAAAACTTTTTATGTTTACAGACATGATCTAATGATGCAGCAGCATACTCTAATTTCCCACAAAAACCTACAAGTACCCCTCAAATTAAAGATAACCATTGTGAATCAGGCTAAAGTAAGGCAATAGTTTTGAACACTGGCTGTGTCAGAACACATATCAAGAACTCCCTTATTGGTTCTGCTATGACAAATATGACAAATAGGAGTGTTCTGTCACTCAATGTATGAGGTGACCAAAATGAAAGAACACTGGACAAAATAGTCTCAAGTCCAAATCACATTATCAGTGGTGAGAAGAATGTTGACAAATTCATTGTTTCTGCAAAGTAACTTACATTAGGTTAAGTGCTGATCTATATTTAGGATACATTTAATAATGATTCATTTCATAAGGCACAGTATACTATACAATTCATATGAAACACAGATCCAATTGAATCAGGTTAACATTGGAATGGAACACCTTTATTAAAATATCGTCGCTGTCGGGCGGAAACCTCGCATGTCCAAATTTAGTAAATTTCATATAATTTTTCACAAATCGATGCTATTGTTCAGTACCCACGTGGTTCTGTTATTTTTACAAATTAATAAACAATCTAAAGTGTTGAAAATAGATTGAGAGCAAATCTCTTAACTCCATTGGACACTTTAACTGTCTGAGAATCCTCGTAACTCCACCTCTTCTTCACTCCACGGCAGGAGCTTCCGCGGCATTTTGTGTCCTCAGGATTTAAAGTTGCAACGATTGAGAGATCCTCATCGAGCAACACGTAAAGCAAGCCTTAACTCTGATTTTATCTGTGTTAAACTATGAGATCAATTATTGATGTATTTTAAATGTCTACTTATTACTAGGCTTATACGTATGCATTGAAGTTTTAAAATGTATCTAATTTCTAATACTACTTGTATTGAATTAAATGTTTTGGATACCAGCATTAAATTATTGTTTTTATTATTATTCTACTGACTCGAAGTTGGCACTGTGCATAAATTGGCACTGTGTGTAAAAAACCCCCAAGTAGGCTAACAGGTTTTATTTATGGGAGAAAAAAGGTCTGTCTACTGGCACCATGTAAACCTGTAAACCTATCTTTGCATAACTCTGTTTTTTTTTTTTGACAATAACGAATGAAAATAGTTAAGTTAGATACATTTGAGTAGGCTTGTTTTGTTAAAAATCGATAGCTGTAATGCTTAGGTGCAGAAGGAAGCCTGTGAACCACAAAGGTAAGTTTGCGTGCAGATTAGGCTAATTTCCGCCTATTACAGCCTAGTCACCTCATCGTTTTTTGTTTTGCTTCACTTTTATAGCTCTTAAACGTTTAAAATGAGTTTAGGAAGATGTATGTAACCACAGTTAGCTTTGGTTAACTATTGAAGCCTTTTCTCTTGTCAAAAGGCTCAACGTGACCGCCGACTTTGTTTGAGGCAGATTAATTTCCGCCTTTATTTTTCCAATTGGATGTTTGCGGTGGTACGTGACGTAAGCAGTTACCAGCTCACCATGCCCTTGGTACAAGCTACCACGCCCTTGGCGGTATAAAACCATCCTGTTCCGTCAAAATCACTTTAGTGAGTCAGGAGTTGGAATTGCGAGTATTGAAAGCGATCAGGACAGAGTATTTTAGCATATATTTAGCATAGCATTTATATAGTTATTTTGATTATTTTGTGTAGCCTATGTCATTGATTAGCATAGTTGTTAGTGTAACCATAGTATTGTTAGAAGCATAGTTAGTTAGTAGCATAGTATTGCATCAGTTAGGATAGCTTCAAGTTAGCATAGATTTATTTACAGTGGTCAGGATGGTACGTGCTGGTTGCAACAGCATGGACTGTATAGTTTTCCAGGAGACTTGAAAATTAGGCGCCAGTGGTTGCATGCACTTGGCCTGAAAGACTGCGAGTTCCCATCTAGAGCTGGAGTGTGCAAACTGCATTTTACGCGGGATTGCTTCTCCAACGCAATGGAGGAGGAAATGGGCTTCTCCACACACTCATGCTGAAAAGCGACGCAGTGCCTTACTCTGAGACTTGGACCCATTCTCTCTTGCACGGCTGCTTCGCTAGCATCATTGGATGCCGATTGCAATGCGGGAGTTAAGACCGCAGTTTAAGCCAGCAGCTCGAATTGATATGGCTCAAACCCTGGCTCTGTGTCCACAGACACCTCGACATCCTCCACTTCAGGTGAAGGTAGGGGATAAAAGTCCTCTACTTCAAATTAACGCTCTGTTGCAAAGCTACTTGCGTCACTAGAGTCACTCTCCATTTTAGCGACTCTGACAGCAGCTGTCAATTAATCCGTCACTGTGGGTCTCAGGTTCACGCCCCACCCGCTCACCCCCGCCCTCGGTTCATCCCCTCTTTCTACGCTGTGCTCTGCCCACTTTTCAGCATATTTCAAATATTGCCAGTGGGTTGAGTCAGGCTCTGATCCGGGGTTTAGTTACCCTTTAAAGCCTTATCTCTTGTCAAAAGGCTCAACGCGACCGCGGACTTTGATGAACACTGCTGGCAGCAGCGACGTCTGTGTCCGTATCATTCTTATCAATGAGAGCGTAACCTTGTATCTCCCCACTCCCAAGTCATAAATTAAGTCACTAAATTACAATGTCACTTGCAATTGCTACTTTCACTCTCTGCTACCCGTGACGTCAATTGCAATCAACTCAAATCGTGCATGTTGTCAATGGAGACAAGACGCTGTGGTGGAGATTAGACAATTAAACCTAATTTAGTACTATAACGCACAGGGTTCTGCAAGAAAAAGACAAGACCGCAAGCAGGTGAGCCCAGAATAAACGCAGTTTCGCGTTAAGCATTTTTCCATATAGAATAAACTGTCTACAACTCATTTATATCACTGTCTTTGTCCATTAACCTACATTATGTGTTTTATTTATAATGATTTTCTATAGGAGGAAAACGTTTAATGTACAATTTAATGCACTGCTTTCTGTACTTGTCTGCTTGCCTGTACGGAGTTGATCCTTTTAAAATCACTTAATACATTTCATAATGCACGTTTATATTTGCTGGTCTGTATATACGTTGAGTCAACAACAAGACATATAGGCTAGGCCTACTCAGAGCTTAATTTGTAAATTGCGAGGTCCCGGAACAAAGCGGGGTAACGGATCCGGCATGTGATTACAGGAGGGAGAGGTAACGGAACACTCGCGCAATCGCATTGCTGGACCAGTTTAAGTGATTTTAAGAGCGTGCATCAGTTGCATTTAGGGTCATGAAAATACCATGCGATTTTAAAACAACAATTTCCGGGCAAAAAGTTGTGGAATTTTATTTTTCAAATCTCTGTGTTATAGTTATATTTAATCAGGTCCTACATTTCTGTGGTTTTAATAATTCTCGCAGCTTTCAAGTTTATAATGCGGTAAATCCCTGCATTTATTCAACATAGCTTGTAGGTTTAAATAATAAAATAAATCCACACAAACAAGATTCAATCAGTCATTCGAAATCATAAACTCTCTCGGAGCGCGCTTCACATCACGCATCTTGTGTGCACTTCAGCGACCTGCTGCAAGCTGCGATACAAGACTCACTCGCATTTCGATCGGGACAGCTGACAGAACTGTCACTTGACTTGACTAATCGGGTAATTGTTGCATTGTCAAAAAATTTATAATTTGCAAACCTTTTAAGTATTTTAAGCCATTTGGTACTCGCGCGCTCCACATGTTGTGCCCTCGCAGTCACATCCAAAGCTCGCGCGTATCAAGCCTCCTCGCGAGTATTAGCCTTTATAAGAGTTATTTTTCGTAGTTTGTTAAGCAACCAAATACACACAATATGATGTCTGATGGTTGTTGACAAATAAAACAGTTTCATGGCACTCTCTACTAAAATACAGGGGGGGAAGGGGGGGGGGATCAAATATTAAACAACACTGCGTCTTCAGTGTTTGTGTTGTATCAGACACTTGCAATTAACATCAGGCTATATGAAAAACAAGCTCAAATTGAGTTAACAAGGTCTTTGGCCGGCGAATGATGAGATCTGTGTTTTGTCCGCATCTGAGGCAAGTGCAGCGCATTATATGCTATCATCACCTTTTACAGGCTATATAACGTTTATTGTTGCTATATGGGTGCTTAGTTTTTCTTGTTGTTTAGTAAACTTGGCCAATTTCTTATGATATAAACGATAAAGCGCTTATGCACAGGATATTCAAAACGTACAAAAGTATTTTGGCTAGAAGGGAAAAAACACTTCTCCAGTCTTCAAACACACAAAGACATTAGCCTTTACAGACAGTGTTTGAGTAAAGAAAATGCAGACTATTCAAACAGTTATTGGTTTACCCTTGCTTTGCGAATAAGCAGAGATCTGTCTCATTCAGGCGGTGCATCAGGTTTCGCTTAGAGCTTGAGGATCCAATGGCGTAATTAAGTTTTACTGACAAGCGTTTTAAATACTTATCATTGGTTAAATATTTTTAAAACCCTCTGATTTAAAATAATAATAACTAATTATAATAGAGATATGAATTTTGGTTAATTTTTCATGGCACATATCTGTCTGCCGTACGGAAACGCCAGCCCTGGAGGAGGGGGATCCGCCAAAATGAGGTGCAGGATCGGATTTCGGAGGTGCTGGATCCGGATCCGGCTTGTTCTGGCACAAATTAAGCTCTGGGCCTACTGAATTGACTTTATCATCTTAGTGTGTTATTAGGCCACATTAAGAGTTTTGCAGTATGGGAGGACAAAGTTTGCGCATTGTGTTCATAGCCACCTGCTTACCTTTTAGTACTTTAAATAATAACTATATATCGAATTTGGTCTTTTAATTGAACTTAATGTATCTTAATACATTATGCCATATTAAGTGTTTGTTTTTTCTACAGGAGGAAAACGCTTAACGAAAGACTTTGTGCATTGCGTTCATATTCTGCTGTTCTGTGGCCACGGTCCGGGATTGTCTTTTTCTTGCAGGACCCTGTATGTTATAGTACTAAATTAGTTTTAATCGTTTAATCACCACCACAGCGTCTTGTCTCCATTGGCAACATGCACGATTTGTGTTGATTGCAAGTGACGTCACAGGTAGCGGAGAGTGCAAGTAGCGATTGCAAGTGACATTGTAATTTAGTTTCTTTTTTCTTGTCTTCACCACCTGGCTACTGTTGTAAAATTTTGAGAGAATAAAACAAAAAGTAATAAAAAAATTCAACAAAATAAAAAATAAAGACTGCAAGTGACGTCGCTAGTGGAAGCACAAGTGTCTGAGAGTGGAAGTCTGAGAGTGCAAGTGCAAGTCTGCAGCCAGACCTTTCTCGAATGGTTACCAAAAGCAGTTTTTTTTTTCAAATGGTTGCTGCTAGAAAATAAACTAAACCGCCTGAGAAGACAGGGCTCATTTGCCCAAAGAGTGTTTGTTTGTTTAGTTAGATTGCCATTTGTTTTAAGACAGTAATTTAATTTGTATTGTGTGAAGTTAAGTTATAGTTTTATTAAAAAGCTCATTAAGTTCATACTGCAATCCTGACTCCTGGTTTCCTGTTTGTGCTATGGTAAGGTGTTATCTTTCGATTTCAATCTTTGTTTCCATATAGTACAAGGTGCCATATGAAATATTTCATTATTAGATGTATCTTATATTTGAATTTCTCAACATTCTTCTCACCACTGATAATGGGCTTTGGACTAAATTATGTCAGTGTTACATTTTCATTCATTTTGGACACCACATACATTGAGTGACAGAACACTCCTATTTGTCATGCTATATTTACATTTATTTATTTACTATATTTACATTTATTTGGTATTGCTGGATTCAGCACAACCCCACCTTTCCAACAAGCCATCATATGTGTTTCTATGATAATCCCAGGCAAAGCAAGCACAAAGTAAATGAAAACATTCTGCATACATATTAAATTTGTGCATGTCCGCTTATTTTAGGTATGTGTTTACACGTCTCTAGTTATTCCATACATCAAGATATTCACATCCAGTCTTTTCTAGTAGTTGAATCAACTTCCTGACTACGAACATGTCAAGTTTCAAAGCTCTCAGAGCTTGTGTGATTGATCTGCATTAGTTTATATGCCTTAACTCCCATACGGACAGGCTATATTTTAGTCCTTTATTGGTTTTGGGGTTTATAACAATATCAGTTAATTTAATCTTAGCAATAAAATATTTTTAGCCAAGAATCCATTTCATATATGGGAGACCTTAGAGATGAGGAAAAACATTGTTGGGTTTAGTTCTACCTCCGGTAGGGGTATCTCAAAAATTCAGGGGCATTGTCACTAGCCTAACACTACACAAAGGAATTTTATAATTGTTTTAATGGAAACTATAAGAATTTCTATGTTTTTTTTCAGCAGGGTAATGATACCCATACTGTGCTGCACACTAACAATATTAAGCTGAAGCTTGACTTTGCAAAATTAGCAAATCAAATTGCAATATCGGTCAAAAAAAACCTGCAGTAAGATATTTTCCCCAAACCGCACATCCCTACCCCCTCTCCAAAATAGAGGATTACTCAGTAAATATTCATCCATAACATTTTATATTTTGGCTTTCATCACTGTATATGTCTATCTTTCTTTAGAGAAAATATTAGCAAAATCTAAATTTTGAGCCAGGGACCTCTGGTTGAGTTGACACGGAATGACCCTAATGTTATTGTATTAGTTTAGCTAGTCACAGCTAAACTAGTCACAGAACGTTCTCCCAACATTCGTTTTTGGTTCCCGTTTGGTTATTTTTTTGGGAACCAAATACTAACGTTAGGGAAACTTTCTTTTTAGGTTATATTTTTTTGTAATCAGAAAATAACGTTCCCAGAACGTTGCAGGGTGGTTATTTTTAAATAACTTAACTTATACAGAATGTTCCCTAATGGTTATTCTCAGGTTATTTTTATAACCCTATAAAACTATCTTTCCAATGAAAACATTGCAGATGTTAGTGTAATGACCTTTACAGAGCCCTGAAATTTAATCCAGCATTTATTCAAATACAGACATTAGATCAATCAAAACGCGATTTTAATAATAATATTTAGACAGGGTTAAGCGCTGAGTGATAACAGATATAAAAAAATTGTGGGATTGTTTAATATTCATTTACTGCCCGCCTCTGATCTGCACGTACTTACACCTGTCTTCCACAGAGAGTCACATACACGCAGAATTGAAAAATTAACGGTCATTCAAAATTTATATATTTATGAGTGTAAATATGATTTCAGGAGGATTTAAAATGCCTAACTGAAGAGAACACGAATGGGAAAGTGTCCAAACATTTGACTGGTACTGCACTATAATATACACAAAGAATATTGGTCGATATCAATATTGATATCACTTTTTTTAACTCCTAATATCGGCCCCAAAAACTCATATCAGTCGGGCTCTAATATTCATACATGTGAACATGCGACAAAATTCAACTGTGCATCTCCAATCATAACTATACACATGCTGGCTTTGACCATTCCTCATTTCTAATGAGGCATCTATGTACAGTGGTGGCCAAATATATTAAAATGGTTTTGAGTCAGTTATTTCTATCTATTTCCAAAGATTCATTTTGCCATTAATTGTAATAATTTTTGTTTGCACAAGGAGTCTGACAATGGCCAGTGCTCTACACAGATGTCTGATCTCAACTTCATCCAGTCTGTCTGGAACTGTGACACACTACAGCAAAAGATAGAAATAACAGACTTAAAACCATTTTTTAGCTTTTAGAATATACTAGTGTTCTAATAATTCTGGCCACCACACTGTATATCTATGATCACAAGTTCACAACTACCAGTGACAGGACTGCACTTTTTAATTTATTTACATTTAATATAAAATAATTATAAAAGGACATAAGAGAAATTAATAACATAAATAAACCCCACCTCTAGAATCTGGCTCTTCTTTGAGGACAGGTTCTGTCGTCTGAGTGATTTCAACAGAAATGGAAAGGTAGTTCTTTGAGGAGGAAGATAGATTAAACTCTTTCTTCTCTTTGGGCACTCCACACGCTGACCTCCACTTCCCCTCTCATGTTCAGTGTCTTCATGCTCTCTCCCATTACCAGAATCATCAGAGACGGACTCTGGTCTCTTAGATGATCGAAGTCGTCTTTCAGTTCGGACTGCTTTAGTCCTAGACTGTGTTATAAACAAGCTCTCACCAGAGTCACTGTACAGGGGAATGCAGAGATGTGATGCAGTGCATGAGAAATCATGTTCAGGTGAAAGACTTCAAATTAATCATATTTGTGGTCTTTGGAATCTCAAAACATTATTAGATGATTTTTGCTAGGGCTACACAAAGATTAAACAAACTGATTATTCTGTTCAAAAATTTCGTTTGAGAAGTTGCACTCATATGAGCAAAAAAAAAAGAAAAAAGAAAAAGTCAACTCAACTGCAATGTTTATTTTAATTTATTTCTCTTCTCCCAAAAGATAAAATATTGAAATTCCAAAAATTACAATAATTTCAAATTATGTTAATGTTTCTATTAAAACAACAACAAAAAAAGACTTTGTATTGTAGCACATGAGAAACAATCAAGCATTTTAAAATGTCAAACTAATGTATACTTGGATCATTTTCAGTCTGGTTTCGGACGGCATCAGACCATAATCTAACTGCATCATAACCTCCACACCAAAATCTCAAATGGACAAGAAAGGGATTGATTTTTTTGTGAATCGCTTAAAAATAAAAAAAAATTGTGAGGCCGGAGATTTCAAGCTTAGCTTGAAGTTGTTCCATAAATGGTGCTCAGAAGTAGCTGTTGAAACTTGAAATGGAGCAGAGGAGGCTTGAAGGTCAAATTTATTAAAAACTGCAGGAGTGTGTGATATATTATCTGCGATAATACTGTAATTGTTGGTTTAACAATGTGCAATTTGACATTGATTATTTAGCAAAAAACAAAAACACATAAATTACTTGAAGTCTAGAGACTAAATTTAGAGCGAGGTACACATTTAGAGTTCTTTCACTGCATGATTCAATCTATTAACAATACATTTAGAATGATCACAAATTCAAAACGTGGTCATAAAATGTTTATATTAATACCACTTCATATAGTTAATCAAATTAAAAATTATCAATTAAAAAAATCAAATTAAAATTAATCAAAGTGTCGCTCTCTCTCCAAAAATTACCAGGATTACAAATGTAATATAGATTTTTTTACAGCTGTTAAATAAACAAGAGGAGACACCATATTTCCTGTTTGTGAGGTATTTTGACAAAAAAAAAAAAAAGTCAAATTGATTCAACCGTTTAATGATTCAGTTCAATCGCAGTGAATCACTTATTAACAGTGACTTGCTGCCACCTACTGGCATTTTCTTTTCACATTTAAAGTCTATTTGTATTATTTAAATAAATTCAAATAACAGTATTCAAAGTTTTTTGTTTAATATATCAAACATAATTCATGCTTTTGTAATTGCAGGTTAAATGCATTCATGTCCTGCATTAAACAATGTGTATACATCTGTATGCCACTTTAGATGCAGCATCTGTGTTTCCTCTGCATTGCAAATATTAATTTAGTTGATACTGATTTCAGAATTCAATTATTAAATGTAAGAATTTGACTCAAGCTAAATGGACACTTTTTTTTTCTTTAGAAAAAAATGGCTTTATAAATCTAAACATGCCCATAAAATGTACAAATCTATTTAAACTTATCGGAAAAGATTAATTTTTATCAGTGTGAACTGACCACCACACAGAATATGAAGAATATAAAAAAACTTAAGGAGCCAGCTGTCCATGGCAGTCCTTAAGATACCAGCACAATAACACACTCAGCAAAATATAGTATAATTATTATTTTGAATAAAATCCCAGAAAATATTGAGATATTATTTTCCATAAATATCGCACACCCCTAATCATGACTTAATTACTTGGTGTGATTCTGGAGTTTCAGTAGTTCTGAAGTAACAACTAAACACATTCTGGTGTCTTAGAAATTTGACAAGAATATGTTTTGTATCCAGTTGTTCATGTTTTTATCACTAGCAGGGTGTAACATCAGTGAGGTTACTCAATGACGTTCCCAAAAAGACCATTAGCTTCGTCTGACCAGATGTGACCAGAACAAATAATCTGACTACATCAAACCAGGCCTATCTTCACATTAGATTCAGTTACATTTAGACTTGGCTATTAGTTGTTTATAAATTACATGATGTCCTAGGCTAGAATCTAATGCCATATTTATAGACACTATATTATTTTTGAATAAACCTAAAAGATCACTCAAATCATCATGATAAAGTCAATAAAAATACTAAAGTGTTCACTCAAATAAAGTAGTCTGTTTAGCAATTATACCACGCACAACTGGCACCAACTGCCAGATGTTGCATTATATGATTTTACTTCTGAATATCTGAAAAATATTTATCATATATTAATAATTTATTTTTAAAATACTATTAAAACATCAATTATTAATAATTTTAAGGACAATTTTATTTCTAACTTCAAGGTGTCCCCGTTACAGTGTAATTTCACAAAGTGCTGAGGAAAATTAATTAATTAACATGAACTTAGGTTAAATTGATTCCAGTGCATGTTCAGCCTCTCACTGAGGAGGTACTTTCCCCCACTTTTCTCAAAAACTATTGGTCCTAAAGACATCACTCAAAGTGTGGACTGTAAAATAGGTTTTCCCCCCAGAGAATGAGCAGAGCACACAACTTGTTTGTTTGTCTGTCTGTCTGTCTTTCGACAACGGAGGAATGGTCGCTGGCGTGCGGTGAATAGCGAAAAGTGTACGGAACATGGTCTAGTCTACGACGTTATAGAAGGCAAAATATTTTAAGATTTATAGAAGCAACACAAACGCACGTCTAGTTTCCAATTCAAGTCTTGTTTTACCTGTCCGAGGAAAGCTTGCGGGGTGTAGCATCGCTTCTTTTCTCCACGGTGCTGGTGAACTGCTCAAAACACTCGTTGATAGAGTCAACAACATCAGGCGGCGGAGTTTCGAAGATGAGCTCCGAGTGCGGATCAATGTCGATCAGATCGCCGACGTGCGCCACAACCGGCGCCTTCTCCCGCGTGCTCGGCGACGCAAGCTGGGCTGTGTCGTCTTCGCTGACGAGAGCCATACTTCAATCCACTGATCTCGTAAATTATCATGTATTCCTACCACGAGAGACTTGCGCGATGTCGAATATCACGGAGTCGCGCAGCCTTGACGGGTGCTTTTGAAATACCGGCTGTTTCTGCAGCAGATTACGCACGAACACAAAAGAACTGGTCAAAAGTACATTAAAAAAAATTGGAAACGTTGTCTCTATGTTAAACATATCCACGTGTTGCACGGTTCTGTTTTCATTTTGCGGGCGCCATTCGGTTAGCCAGTCTTCTTCTTCCAATTTAAGGGGGGTTGGCATCCAGCTTATTGGTGCATTACCGCCCCCTTCTGCTCCGGAGTGTGGATCAGATATTAAAATAAACTTATCCGATTCCCTTTTCCCTAACACTTATATACCACTCACATAAAACACACACACAGCACACTTCAATTATCCAACAAATTCGGTTTAAGACGCCTGCTTCTCTTAAAAATATCATCAATATTCTGCTCTGTGCCTTATTTATGCTTACCCTTATTGCAATCTCCTGCAACCCAATCTCTGTCAGCTTATTCTTCAATGCCGTCCTCTCAGTGTTGCCAGCTGCTTTTAGACTAGCTAAAACTGGTAGTTAAATGTCACTAGATGACATCATAATGGCAAATTCACAGATCTATATAAAGAGGAACATAGATCAGTGGTAAAGATGAGAACTTAGATATGGTTCGTCCAAGAAGTTGATATATTTGTTCATAAACTTTTGAAAAATGTCTCAAAAAGGGTGGGGAAGTCACTAAATCTAGCTACAAAATTGCTAAATTGGCAACACGGCTGCCTCTGTGCTTTGTGTCATGATTACATGCTCCACAGATTCCTCTTCTCAACATTCCTCACACAATCCTGTCTGGTGCCCGCCATTCAGTTCTGCCCACTTGCCCAGGAAATACATCAGCAGGTGTTTGGTAGCGTGCATGTGCACGTCATCCATCTAAAATTCAAAATCTAAAAGTGTTTAATCAAATGATTCCACTTAGGTTTTTTCTTTCTTTCTTTTTTAAATACAATTCAAGTACAAACCTTTATGGCATACAGTATCTCTAATCAAACACATTATTTTGTGGGTGTTGACACGATGTTTAAGAAAAACTTAAAAAAAATAAAAAATACAAGGTAATATAATATAATATAATTAGTGGTGGGCATAGATTAATTTTTTTAATCTAGATTAATCTCACTGTGATCTTGAAATTAATCTAGATTAAAATGGCTCATTCGAATTCTGCCGAAGGCATTCAGAATATGTATGCTACCCAAATAAAATTGACAAACAGTAAGTCTTTGAGAAGGGGTTTATCAAGCTAGGTGGTGCATTCTCCTGTTTCCAAAATGCATCACAAAGTGCTTGAAAAAGCTGTAAACTAATTCCACATTGCACAAGGTGCAAACATCCTTACGCCTGTTTCACACTTACTCCGTCTGCAGTGCGTATGTGTTTTTTACGCACCCATGTTAACGGATTCCAGTTGCGTTCCAGGAGCGTTGCGTCTGCAGCAGTGCAGCGATCGTTTATGTACCGAGTAGCGAACTGCAAACGTGTCCTGTGTGAAAGCACATCGAGTCTGTGCTGCACCACATACGTAACGCACACGGACTGCATACGCACTGCAGACGGAGTATGTGTGAAACAGGCGTGAGCAGGGCCGTAGCTGGGGTCAGCGGGGACCCGTTGAAGGTTGTACCAGTTTGAAATTGTTTAATTTGTATGTTCGTTTATATTTATTTATTTGTGCTATTTACACCATGTTTAATTTTTAAATATTTCTTTTTCAAGTTTGTAGGTGTCAAGGTACAGAAACCAAATAATTAAATGTAAAATAGCACTGGATAGTCTTCAATGTAAAAATGAAATATACAATCAAACCTACATTTATCCAGACACCTTCAACATTTTTCACATTATTACAGTTTTGCTATATATATCAAAAATTATATCTGGTGTCTGAATAATTTTTGGTTTGACTGTTAAAACTACAAAGTAATTCCGTCAAGAGCAGTGAGTGATTTTCATTTTCATTAGAAACATTAGAGCATTAAAGCAGCCAGTAGCTAAATTAGGCGCGGTCACTTTAAGAGACGATGAACGCATCCAATATAATACACATCCCATTTTTTTCCTCATCTGTTTACTTTCACTTAAAAAATAACTGACAGTTTTTTCGAGCATAATTTCCAAGGTGGATATTTTGATATATTTTGTATGTATTTGTCGGCACAAGAGCAAAAATAAGCAAATTCGGTGTTCAAGTGTTTTGAGACACCTTTCTCTGCGTGAGCCCTGAACACCAGAACACCACGAGTACTGAACTGGGCTCTTCACATCTTTTTGATTGTTCAAACTGTGATTTGTATTTGTTCGTTCAGGTGCAGGAGGGACTTCGAGTAGAACTTCGCAGAAGAGCGCTCGGTTCAGTGTTGCTGTCCGTGATCCGCGGCTCTCTCTCTCGTGCGCACCGAACACAGCGCGCGTGTAACCAGCTACTCTTTTCCGCGTCTTGTGTTTGGATGCTTTAATGTTTAAATCGACAAGCGGTAAGGCTTAAAAACACGTGAAAAAGATAAGCTTTCGTGACGATGCGCAGCAGTGGCCCGTCAACTGTCCTGAGCATCTTTTTAGGCTGGCCTCAGCCAGGGTGTAAGTCATCATAGCTTGCTTAGTATAGACCCAGCTCCCAACCCAACTTTGAGAATAGATTAACGGCAATATTTTTTTATCACCCCATAAGAGTCTCACGTTAACCAGCACGTTAACGCCGATAACGGCCCACCACTAAATATATAATATATATAATATAATATATAACATACCATGGAAGCAGTACACAAAATATCTTGAAAGTCTCTGCAAGAAATCACAGTGGTTTCGCTCTACAAATACACAAAAAAACATTGAATAAATCTTTGCAAGTTGTATTTGCCTTTTTCTTGTGTTTACTTTATTTTGTGTGTGTGTGTGAGTGAGTGAGATAGAGAGATTAATGTAGTGTTATTATTAAAACTATAAAGCTTTCTGAAAATGTGCGTTGTTCATGAATATTACATTTAGCAAAATGCTTATCATATGCATGTGTATGTCTTGATTTCCCAAGAGACATGTTCCATCAGGCACATGCAGACATAGACATCAAAGGGGGCTTGAGCACCTGCCCTTTTTCTTCCTCAAGAGAAAGTGCCCTTTTTTCTGGGCAGTGTTATATATATATATATATATATATATATATATATATATATATATTTATATATATATATATATATATATATATATACAGTGCCGGTCTGAAGGGTTGTGGGGCCCTAGGCAAGATAATGAAAATGGGCCCCACTAGTCATTGAAATCTGACGAGTGAAGAGAAAGCACATAAAATGACTATTTCAATATTTAAGTGTAAATAAATACATATACATAAAGTATACATTAAAAAAAACGAATCACAAAAAAAAACATACTAATATGACAAGAAATAAGGCCTGATTGATGATCACAAAAACAAAAAACAAAAAAAACATTGCATTAGACATTGGATCAGGGTTTGTAATTATTTGTGACCATGTACCACAAAACCAATCATAAGGGTAAATCTAAATAAATAAAAAAAATCGATATTGAAGTATTTTTAAGTTTTTATATAGTTATGTTAGGAAATGTACATAATCTCTTCATGGAACATGATCTTTACTTAAAATTCTAATTATTTTTGGCATAAAAGAAAAATCGATTTTGATCCATACAATGTACTTTTTGCTATTGCTACAAATATACCCATGCTATTTATGTCTGCTTTTCTGGTCAGGGTCACATTTAATTCACCACACTAAATTTGGCTCAATTTTCGGTCTGTGATCATGGAGCATAATTTCATTCATAAAACAAGTACTAATAAATAGTATGTATTATGTATATAGCTGTCAAAAAAATTATTTTATCATTCTTTAATTTCAAATAAATAAAAATAGCATCAGTGTGTAGCAAGACTTCATGATGTCATGAGAGACTATCCTCAGAGGCATGATTAAGTCAATTCTAAAATCTGAACTTTAACAAAAAAAAAGTTTTTCAAACTTTTTCTTTATTTACCAAAGATGGTAAAGAACACAGAATGTGTTATGCCTTGTTTTTTAGGGCTGCACAATTTGGCCAAAAATGTTGTTGTTTTTTTTATATATCAATATGACTAATTCTAAATAGGTGAAAAATAACTAAACTAAATAAAAACATTAAACAAAACAATCAATATTGAAAATTATTGATTATTATCAATATATTTACAGAACCCTGCAGCATGACCATGTAGGAGGTCTATAACTATAAATGTCTAAGGATTATTATAAAATAAATTATGATTAAAAATCATAGAAAACTCCTCAACACTGGAGAAAAAATATTATTATTCCTATTTTAACCCAAAATAAGTTGTTGTGAGCTTTAGTCATTGCTGCACATACTATGTTTCATTCATACTGGGTGCCCTTGCACATTAAATCCATACATGCAAAATCCTAAAAAAAAAAAACCTCAGCGAAGCCATAAATCATATGACATTCCATGAAATCCCTAATATGGACAAAGGCATAGGTATCGCATAACTGAATAAAATGCAGATAGAGACGTTTTAGTTGATGAAACATGGGAGACATACCTGTACAATTAACACACCTTATTCAGATAACCAGCTCATTAGAAGAGAGCTCCGTGCATGAACTGTGATTGATATGATCCCTACACCGTGTTTATTGCTCCCTACTCCCTGAACAGGGGAAATCCGTAGACTTTTACTTCACTTCTGAACATTCATTAATGGATTTGCTCTGTGCCACCGCCTGCAACGTCTTCACACACAGACGAATAGACATCGTATACCTCTGTAAATAAAAACAATTGAAATTCACATCTTGCACACTTTAATGCACTTTGAATGGAACATATACGTTTCGAACTGGAATTATGGTGGAATATTCAGTGATGTCCACTTGGCAGTGCACTTACGGTCGAATAGAACAAACATTGTACGTGATAAGAGATCTGTAGATGGGGGGGGTGGGGGGGTGTAGTGAATCACAAAAATTCAATTGATAACCTCACTGCTATGGGGCACTCTCCTTAGAGGCCTAGGTGACCGCCTGTACTGCCTGTTGGACAGGCTGGCACTTTATATATATATATATATATATATATATATATATATATATATATATATATATATATATATATATATATATATATATATATATATATATATATATATATATATATATATATATATATATATATATATATATATATATATATAAATGAATATATTTACATGTGTGTGTTTCTTTTTGCCCACAGCTTTCCCGGTCAAATAATCAAAATATCATGTCAGGCCAGGAAATGTTGAGACTCTGTCGATGTCTTTCTCCCCTTCACGTCTCTGCTGCACATCAGTGTAGCACACATTGATCGTCACATGCACATCACTGTCAGGCAGAGAGCTGCAAAAGTGAAGCCCTCCATCCCTTTCTAGTTGTGTTTGTACATGTGATGTACAAAAGACTAAGCTATCTGTGCCTCAAATTTACAGCTTATTATCCAAAAGGCATTTATTGTTAGGCAATCAGTCTTTGTCCGTCAGGTGTGTTTATTATGTGTGACGTCACTGAGGTGCCATTTTGAAGGTATCTTTGCATTTAGCAGTTAACTGAAAGTATACGGAGGCAGTCTGACCTCCACGACTGAGGTGCGTGCCCTTGAGCAAGGCAATGAACCCCCAACTGCTCCTTACAAATGCTCTACGAAGTCATAAATTATGTGGTTTGGAATGCAGTGGACTTATATATTTCAAATATGAACCTCACTAACAGAAGGCTGCTTTCAATTTCAAATGCTGACGCGCTTTGTTTATGAAGACTGTTCGCGCATGCGGGCTGTGCGTAACTCAGTGTAAGGTAATGCAATTGCGTCTTAAAAGTTTTTTTTTTATGACGCAAAGTGTATGTACACACAGCCACGGTTGCCACCTGTCCCTTAAAATACGGAATCGTCGTCAAATTATCCCATATTTTACAAAGGCAAACACATATTTGAATAAACAAATACGTATTTGGCACTCTTTTTAATACTAATAGGAATTATAATTAAATTTAAAATTAAACATTTTAAATATATGGTGTGTTTAATATTCATTGTAACATTCACATTCAAAGCCAAAGAATAATATAAAGATACCTTTCACGTGACTGTTTATTTAGTCAAGAGTTAATATTAGCCCTGCATCAAGTTTACTTATTGTCTACTGCCAACTAGAACTGAGGAAGATTAGTACATTTTCAACCACACAAAATTATAGGAGCTAAGCCTTAAAAATTTCAATTCTAATCTGACATTAGGAATCCGTTCTGAAAGTTATGGCTGTGGCAGGGAAAAAAGCTGATTGGCTGCTTTCACATGGCTGGTATATCAGGAAGGGATATGAACTCCATACCATCAGCATCGATCTTCAGAGTTTTTCCATTCTTGCTTTCATCTATCACAAGAGGAAGGGAGGCCATGGCAACATCCTCAGGCCTATAAATAAAGCAATGACACTGTGAAGTAGTTTTCACAGCAAAATCTACTGAAAAGTATAAGGACTGTTAACTCACTTCACAAACTCATTTCTCTCCAAAACCATCTCCTTTAGTTCCTCTAGTTGTGAAAACTGTCCAAAACAGTCCTCTGTATTAGAAGAGGACAGCAGGTTAGTGTTCATCACACCTGGACAGAGAGTGTTGATCCTCAACCCAAGGTTGGACTTCATAGCAACAGCCTGTTAAACATACAAGATCAATAAAATCTGCTTTATTGTTAGCAAGAGATGTACTCCTCGTTATCTATCAAGGCTTTAAGTTCATGTGAGTTATTGCTGTAATTATATTACAAATAAAAAAAAGCTTGTTTTCTTTATATATTACTAAACATACCGCAATAGCACGGCTGAATCCCACCACTGCATATTTAATCGCTGTGTAGATGGGCGCTGTTGGCACATACCTCAGACCTGTAGCCAATATGAAAAAAGTTGAGTAAACGTATACACAGGGTTTAAATTGGGCCGGGGCTGTCCGGGGTTGAGGCTCAACATTTAAGTAACATGATTAAAACATCAGTAACCAAAAATAACTATGTAAACACCAAAACATTATTCAGATTTTATTGCATTTAGAGCAAATAGTGGATATAGCTACTGTATATAATGCATCTTTTGATGGTATGCACTGCTGAGGCAAGGCTCACACAACACTAATAAACGTACTCAGTTACTTAACGTGACCTCGGTTCGCTGAGATACAGGAATGAGTACTGCGTCTTGCTAGAAGTATATGGGAAAAAGCCTTTTTTGTCCTGAACTGAAGCCGTTTTCATTCACTCAGTGAAACTGCACAGCAAGTGGTTTGTGCTGTGTATTAAAAAAACGAACCAATGGCTAGGCAGCGGTGCTGCTCGAGTCTATGGCGACGAAGCCCACCAAGCCTGCCAAAGCCCGCTAGAATGGGCGGGGTACTCTGGCCATGTAAGCGGGTGTTCACCACAGGATTCTCAGTTTACTTAGACTGAAGTGACAACAGTAGAAGTACAGTGCAATCACGCATGCTAATGTAGTGGAACGACTAAGATATCAAACTTCCATTAGCAATTCATTGCCATAGAGAAGTTAACAATAATCCAAGGTGAAGACGGGTTAAGTTCCTTGAGGGCAAACCCGGCCTGGTTAATCATTCCAAAGTACTCCTGTCACTTCGATGCCAAAGAGCTTGAGCGTGATATGGTCAAGGGATCTCTGCCAGATTTGTTTACGCAGCACGTATCACTTAAGCGGAAAGGACCCTGGCCTGTAAGGCCGGGACTTCCAGGTTGTAAAACCTTGCAAATGTGGACAGCGAGGCCCAGGTGCCCGCCTCACAAATATTCACAATGGTCACACCACTGGACCCTCAATATAGATTCTCAGAACCCTCAATATAGATTCTCAGAGCTCTGACTGGGCAGAGCAGAGATAGCTCACTGTCCTCTTCAGAGGGAGAAAGCGCAGAGAGCATAATGACCTGGGCTCTTAACGGAGTGGAGAGCACCTTAGGTACGTAACTGTGCCTTGGTTTCAGGATGACTAAGTGTCATTAGGCCCAAATTCCAGGCAGGTAGGGCTAATAGAGAGTGCCTGCAGATCCCTTATTCACTTTACTGATTCCAGTGCTAGAAGCAGGGCAGTCTTAAGCAATAGCAACCAAATGCTGGCAGACTGTAGCAGCTCGAGGGCAGGGCCCTTAAGGCCCCTCAGAACCGTGGGCAATTCTCATGAAGGGACGGTAGAGGGATGAGTTGGATTCAGCCTCCTGGCACCCCTTGGAAAGCAGATGACCACGCTGTGTCTGCCCACAGATTGGCCCTTGATAGGGGCATGAAAACTGCTATGTCTGCCACATAGACTTTGAGCACGGATCGGAAGTCCACTTTAAGGTGTAGAGGCAACTCATACACAGGGCTCTAGCCTCCGAAATTCTATGCAAAACTTGCTCTGGGAGGCTGGAAGGTGAAAGCGTCCAGAGGTGCAGGGCCCATAGGTCAGGCCGAGGGTGCCATATTGTCTTTTCCGCTTGAGAAAGGAGATTCCGTCTCAGCGGAACAGGCCAAGGGGCCGCTATCAACAGCTGAGTTAGCTCTGATAGCCACAGATGGTTCAGCTAAAGGGCATCACCAGGGGAACCTTGTGTTTCTGTTCCCTTACTCGCCTGATTACTTGTGGGATCAGATTGATCCAGGGACCAACTGGGCCAACTCATCCTTGGTTTTTAAGAAATAAACTGGGCAGTGAGAGTT
This sequence comes from Carassius carassius, assembly GCF_963082965.1. Lineage (NCBI taxonomy): Eukaryota > Metazoa > Chordata > Actinopteri > Cypriniformes > Cyprinidae > Carassius > Carassius carassius. The sequence continues at coordinate 18,378,068 of NC_081759.1, read as the reverse complement.
GTCTTCTGAGGCGAAGAGGTCTCCCAGATCCTCTGAATCATTTGCAGCTGGAGCATCCACTACAAATTGCTCCTTGTTAACATGTTCCCTTTTTGGTTCAATTAGCCCGGTATATGTGCTGCCCTCAGCAATCTCTGAAGAGACGCTATGAGGAGAGGCCTTCCTGGTGATATATGTAGGACACAACAGACATGTTGTCCGAACTAATTAGCACATGGCATCCTTTTAGGACTGGCAAGTAGAACTGACAGGATCGACATAATGCAAGAATCTCCAGGCAGCTGATGTGGAAGCCCCTTTTCCGCATTTGATCAGTGGTCGAAAGTTGGTGTGCCTTCACACAGCGCCCCCCCAACCTCAGTTGGAGGTGTCTGTCGTGACAACTGTCCTTTTGCAAGCCATCCCCATGGCAATGCCCCGTTCCATCCCATGGGAATTCAGGGCTAGGGCTGTTACACAGGCCTGACTCACCCTGAATCTGTGATGCCACGCATGGGATTGACACTCGTGGTTTCAACCAGCACTGGAGGGGGTGCATACGAAGCAGACCCAACTGTATCCCTGTCAATACTGCTGCCTTGAGGCTCAGCATCAGTTGAAACACTTTGAGGGGGCGAGTGGAATCTATCTTGAAGCAGGTCACCAGCCTCTGTATAGCCAGAGCACGATCCGTCACGACTACAGCTCTCATTTAGGCTGAATCGAAAATTATTCCCAGGAACTATATTTGCTGGCTGGGGAACAACGTACTTTTGGTAAAATTGACACTGAATCCCAGGCACTAAAGGTGTTTTGATCTGTCTGGGAGGATTAAGCTGCTCATATAACGAGGTGCACACATTGGATCGTTCAACCTGCAAAACCTTTGTTGCTTACTCCAATGGTAACTGGGAGGAGAGAAACATGAGCATGGGGAGGCGGGGCTGCCTTCTGCGAATGAACAAAGGCAGACTGCTGCTTTCGTGATAAAATATAAAAAATCTCATATTATTATTTAATGCAGTTGTATTTTTCAGTGTAAATGATTTAATTTCATAACATTTAGATATTCACATTATTATAATTGAATTTATAGATCAAATGTAAGAATTTGAAATGAAAGTATTAATGAGATTAGTGGGAAAATGCCACTAATGTTAATGGTAAAAAAAAAAACCTTGAATAAAATATAAAAAAACACGCAGATTTATGTGTCACAGCTGATGGAAAACTAATGAGAATATTGCTTAAGAATAAATCATATTTGCAAACACACTAATACAATAGATATTAATTTAATTGCAGAAATTTTTTTTAGTATTGTGAAATATTGTTACAATTTAAAATAACTGTTTTCTATTTGAATTATAAGTTATGTCTGTCTAAGTCTCAAATCCAAAGAGATATTCTTTATCAAAGTTAAGACTCGCCCCCCTAAAATGGCTCATTCAAACACGGCCCCACTTGTCTACATCATTATGTGGAAATATTTGAGTAATGCCACCCAAATGTTCATGCACAGAAAGAAGGCATGGTTTTCAGTAACCACAGTTAGTGTTGAAACAGCCGTGTCAGGGAGATGCTGTGGGAGATGCTGTGTGTATCTAGGCAAAAGCACTTTATTTGGCCTTCTGCAAGTAGATGCATTAAGGAATCTTTAAGATTACTTACAACAGAACAGCAACGCATTTTATGGATGGCTGTTTCGTGAACCTAGGAGAGGAGGTCAATCTGACTTTGCTACGACAATCTGGCGCTTCTGAATCAGCTACTGTAAGCATGTTTTGTTATTAATTTAAATATTTGCTATTGAATGTTCAAATGCTGAGTTTTGCACATTGTGTGTGTGTGTTCGTGCGTGTGTTTGTAAGAGAGCGAGAGAGAGAAAGACAGGGTCACACAGTGGAGTCAGCTGTCCTAACCGTCTGTGGCTTGTGTACTGCAAACACGTACGAGCTTCATCACTGTGTCTGTCATGAGACTCTGTTCCCCTTTCGGAGTTGAAATGATGGTATAGCTAAGGACTTAAACTGTCTTTACATATAATTTGAAAGATGAAGATCGCGATTATGGAAAGGAGTGTTACATTTCCGACAAGTGGTGTTCGGCCAATCACAATGCACTGGGTCAGTTGGCCAATCAGAACAGGGATTGTCGGAAGTCGGGACTTTGTAGAAAACAATGCGTTTGAGAGAAGCTGGGCATAGCGGACCTACTATAATGTACAATATTTGAAAAATAATATGTTTTTGGAACATTAAAGCATGTCAACATATTCTGTTATACCAAATTGCTGGCTTGTTGCCTTATGAGGCACATGTAGCACAGGTCACGGAGCACATGGGGAAGAAAAACACAACAAAACAGGAACACAAAACGTCCAGGGGCATGACAATACCACGATGCATTTTTTCCTTTAATTAATTAATTAATTAATACAATTTCAACAGTATTTATTTGTAAAATATAATTATTTTGTAACATTATAAATGTCTTTATTACAGTCAGATTTGCTTTTAATTTAATGCATCACTTGAGTTTCTTGAGCAAAAAAACTCTATATTAGAACGATTTCTAAAAGATCATGTGACACTGAAGACTGGAGTAATAACTGCTGAAAATTCAGCTTTCATCACAGAAATAAATTACATTTCAAAATATATTCAACTCGAAAACAGTTATTTTCAGTTGTAATATCTCTCAATGTTGCTGTATTTTCAATCAAATAAATGCATATTATTAAATAAATATTATATAATATACAAAAATATTATTTATTGACTAAATTAGTGTATTAAGTTCCAAACCTGCAGTAGATGATATGTTGATAATTGCACCTTTGCCATTAGGATTGTCCTTCATGTACTGCAGAGCCAGATATGTCCCCCTCACCAGCCCAGACTATAAAAGCCATTTGAACAGTTCAACATGTTGCCTGATGAACAGACAGACAGATAAACTGAGGCATTATTAAAATCATACCATATTTATGGCAATGGTTTTCTCCCAGTCATTTTCATTGACAACCCCTGCATTGTTGTACATAATGTCGATGTGGCCAAACCTGTCCACAATTTTCTGAAAAGCTCCTGAAAAGAAATCTGCTGATGTTATTTCTTTACTGCCAGACAAATTAAAAATCTAAAAAAAATCTTCAAATACCTATAAATTCCTCTTTGGATGAGACATCCGCAGCATAAAATTCAACCCTGTCAGGTCCATATTCTTCGGCAAGCTCAGTCTTTAACTCTTTTCCAAGTGGTTCATTCATGTCAATGAAGGCCACCTGTAATCAAAATTAATCTGTAAAATAAGTAAAATGTTGCTGAAGCTGGTTGACTGAAATTTATACACATGCAAGCAAACAAGAAGAGTGATTACATTTGACCCCTGTTTTAGGAGCATTTCGACAAATGCTCTGCCCAAACCCTGAGCACCTCCAGTCACCACAGCCACTTTATTCTTTAAATCCATCTTCAGTCAAGTTCCTGTGAAATAAACACATCAGCCAAATACCAATCACATTTAGAAAGTAAGTGAAAGTTGATCGTAGAATTACTGTACCTCTTCACCAACTACCGAGATGTTCAGCTCAAGCACCGATGAACACTGACACTTCACATGCAGCAAAAACCATACTTATATAAGCGCAATTTTAATCATTTGTTTGGTGGTTTCCATGTGATTTGCATTTGTGCCTTGAAAGTATGATACAGTATGTCTTGAGGTGATCATAAAATGCAAATGTAAAACATTTTGTGTATTCTTCATTTACTTTAGTATGACATACATATGTGCTTGGATATATTTAGGACTGTAAATGTTCCTTGAACATGAAGGCCTAGAGATCTAATGTCTTTAGAGTGTGGAGTTTAGTTCCTAGCCATCAAAGTGTGAATTATGTGCCCAAGGACTGTCTTTGACAGCTTATTTGACGTGATTTACATATAAACCAGCTACAAGCAGTTTTATCTGATCAAATGCACATTATTATTCTTTAGCTTGGGTTAAACAAATCAATTTTGCTTGGTTGGAACAGCAGCTATACGCTAATTATGTCTCTAGTTATTTCTCTGTTTCTGGTAACCAGGATTTACTCAAGATTCAGTCTGAATCCAGAACACCTGAGAAGATATGATGCCAAACCCTCAGAGGACCTCAGATGATGTTAATCCTGAATCAACAAATAGAACTAACAAATATTACTAAAAGTGTGATTGCATCATATAACAATAGCTGTTAATAGTGTTCATTGTCTATTTGATTACGTCTTTAATTGATCTTTTCGTACTAACAATCAACATTGATAAGCTACTAAATATTGTAGAAACTTAATTTTCTGTAAAGTTGCTTTGCAATGATTTGTATCGTGAAAAGCGCTATACAAATAAACTTGAACTGAATTCAAATAGCCTATTCAAATCTTATATGTGCTATAGATAGACAGCAATTGTGACAAAAATAATTTTTGCATAATATTCTTGTGGAAATCAGGATACATTTTTTCTTTAATGAATGGAATTTTCAACATCATCTGTTTGTTAAACAGAAATTGTTTGTAACATTTGAAATGTCTTTATATAATGACTTTTGAATGAAATGCATAATTTATTATTTAATGTGTCAACCTCTGGTCCTTGGAGGGCCACTCTCCTGCCGAGCTCCAAAACACATGCCTGGAAATTTCTAGTAATCCAGAAGACCTTGATTAAGTGGTTCAGGTGTGCTAAATTAGGGTTGAATCTTAACTCTGCAGCTCTACAGTAACTGAATTTGACACCTTATATGATTTAATGCATCAAAGTTATCATTTTTGTGTTTTTTTGCACTATCAACACCTGAACAGGTTATCCATCGAAATATATACTTTAATTCCATATAAAACACTTTGCTATTTTTTAAATGTATTATTATTATTATTATTATTGCACTATTTGCTACAGATATCACATGGATTTATTATGAAAGTGAAAGTGACATGACATTCAGCCAAGTATGGTGACCCATACTCAGAATTTGTGCTCTGCGTTTAACCCATCCAAAGTGCACACACACAGAGCAGTGAACACACACACACACTGTGGATACACACCTGGAGCAGTGGGCAGCCATTTATGCTGCGGCGCCCGGGGAGCAGTTGGGGGTTCGGTGCCTTGCTCAAGGGCACCTAAGTCGTGGTATTGAAGGTGGAGAGAGAACTTTACATGCTTTCCCCCCACCCACAATTCCTGCCAGCCCGGGACTCGAACTCACAACCTTTCGATTGGGAGTCCGACTCTCTAACCATTAGGCCACAACTTCCCCGATATTCCCGATAGCACTGCTATTACCCTCAAAACTAATAGCAGTAAAAAAAGTATATCACTCTGGTAACTAAAACAGCTCCAAGAACACAAAATGTTAATTTCTTTGTCATTTGCATAATTATCCATGTAAAACAGAGGATAATTCAGTGGATCAGAGACAGCTATTTGGTGTTGGCTATATGAATTCTCTGAGGTGACAAACTATCATGAGAAATCAAATTTCTGACTGTCACACACTTAGCTGTTTCCAGTCAAACAATAGAAGGAATGTTAAACTAACCATACTATTAAGATGATAGTAATGTAAATAGATGTACATAGGGAATACAGATTCTAATACATTAACCTCTAAATAATAATTAATAAGATGGTAGAAAAAAAGTGTACTAACAGCAATGTTTTGATTGACCTGTTTGTCTCATGATGACTGGACGATTTTTTATAATTTTATTTATTGTTTGTTTTTATTAAAACAATCTTTTTGCTATATCGTTACATTAAGATCAAATCAAAACAACCTGTCTTCATAATTCATTACCTTTTTTTATTTTATTATACATTTATTTATTTTAAAGTAATTAATCGTTTTACCCTAACCAAAAAACAGGCTTGTAACCCTAAAATATGAAAATATATCATAAAATTTGCAGAGATTTGTGTAAATAAATATAAGTTGCCTCTTGGCATATAGGCCTTTTTTTGTGCATAATTTTGTGCATTTTTGTCTCTAACTAACAATTTTGCCGCTAACAAGTGTTGTCCCAATTTTTTTTATGAGTAGCCTACTTGTTTAAAAATTAGATGACAGAATTTATGAGACAAATAACCCCTGGTTTCACAAACAAGGCTTAAAGGCGGATAGTTCCAGACTAAAATGCATGTTTGAGCTGTCTCAACTCTGTCTCAAGATGCACAATTGTAACTTTTTTTTTCTGAGGCATTTTTATAAAAGATGCTTAAATATCTTAATCTAAATGTCTAGTCCTGGTTTAAGCTAAGCCCCGCCTGTGTGAAACCGGGCCGTTATGTGGAAAGAACCTCTGAATCAGTGTTTAATTACTAGCTCTTTGAAACGAACTGTTCGAAAGAACCGATTCGCGGGTATGACTCAGAGTTCACTAGCGCACGCGCCACTCGCGCCAAAACGAATTTGTCGAAACAAAAATGTATTTACGTTAAAGAAATAATTTAAGGTAAAACTACAGACACGCCGTAAACTACTGAATAAGTGCTTCCTATTCACATCTTTTCACTTCATTGACGACATTTCGTACTGGTAAGCACAGTTTCATTCGCACATGAAGGACGTTTTACCATTATCAAAATCAATTTAGCAAATCCTAAAAAAGCAAAAACAACAACAACAAACAGCTTAATTATTACATACAAAGTAATTTTTACTTAATATTTCAAAAATAATTAAGCTTTAGAGGCGAGTTTAGAGAGTGAAAACAAAAATAGACAGAAAAGGACATAACGTACATTAGGACAGAGTCTCTTATTCAACGGCTAATAAAATGTTACATATAAGTTACAAGTTTACGAATAATTGGAAATGAATAATGACAATGAATTATTGTTCTACTTTTACACAGTAACGTTAATATTGTTAATTCTCAGTCAGTGTGAGAAGTGATTTGTCGGGATGTGGAGGAATGAAAACCAGAGACCAAATGCAGGTAGGATTTGCTGTCTTTTATATGCTTGTGTCACTTGGTTGGAAATGCACTACAGAAAGTAAGAGTTGGATTAGTCAAAGTCTGCCATCTATCAAAATAATATAGCTAACTACTTGCAATTGAATAGATATTATTTTCAGGGACCTCCCTGTGCATAAATTTGCCTTATTTGTCAAAATAATTGAACTGCTTATCTGCTAATACAACACTCAGCTTCAGTTAAAGTTTTATTCAGGTTGCTGGAGCCTGAAATCAAAGCAGTGTTTTGTCTTTCTGCAGGCTGTCTCTCCATGCCTCTGTTTAATCAAAGGAAAAGGAGCAGGCTTCCTTTGACGTCTAATCCGTCAGAGAGTGAGCTCTTCACTACCAGCCACTACAATGAGACACAAAACTCCTCCACTTCCTCCTCTGCTCTTCCCTGTATGTATTTCCACTGAAATTTCCACTCAAATCCTGCTTCAGCGCTTTTTTTTGATGTTCAGATGTTGGATTTTCACTTTTCTAATTCATGGTCATTTTGTTACACTATAACACACTGAAATGAAATTGTCAGGAAACTTTAATTTGTGCTTAATGTGGTCGCATCTAAATTAACAGTTTTTATTTATTCAAAGTGAAATTTTAATTAAATTACACCTGTACATTTTATATATATATATATTTTATCTTGATATTAGTCAGTAGACAGCTCATAGTTTATATTTTCAGTTTAGGTCAAGTTATTTATTTGTGTAGCGCTTTTCACAATACACATTTTTAAAGCAGCTTTACATATAAGGAAATCCGCACACTATCTTAACATGCAAAATACAATTTTAATCACACCAACGTTTCCATAGGATGAAGGTCGTGTGACCGAAACGTTGGTGTGATTAAAATTGTATTTTGCAAGTTAAGAAATTGTGCGGATTTCCTTATATGTTGACACGACCCACCTGGTCTTAATTTTCTACGCACCTATCACTTACAGGTGTGTGATGGAGTTCGTTCACTAAAGCAGCTTTACAGAAATGTTAGTTGGGAAATAACTATTACTAATATAGTTACTAATAAAACTAACTATTAACAAATGTGCAGTTTAGAGCTGGGTTATAGGATAGTTTTATCATCACTGGTGATATCAACAATAAATCAGTTGAGAATTGTTGTTTAGTGTATACATATGTATATGTATACACTATAAATAAATAAATATATATACATATAGTTTTATGTGTATGTACTGTATGTATGCAGGTAAAGCTGGAAATATATTGTGAGTTGGAATTATTCATTATGGTGTGGTATGGAAATCAGTACATTTTGAACTGTTAGGCTAAATACAGTATGTATGCAGACAAATCTGATTGTCATTTCTTATAATAATGTATTTTTTTGTCTTTCGTTATTATGTTTTTAAAAATATAACCCAAGGTTTCTCTTTAGCTTTGGGTCAGAGAGGTCAGTGGAACCATGGAGCCTACCTTTCATCACAGCAAGCCAGCGTGAGATCTGCTTCTTCACCTGGTGTGGCTGGACGAGGATATGCACCTTTACCTCACCCAAAGAAACCTGCCTATGTCTGGTACTCAACTTATGCTAAGAAATGAATACATACCAGAAAGTTGTTTTAGAAGATTGTAAATAAGCTATTTTTTCCTGACATGAGCCATAAGATTCACTTATATAGTATTTAAGTAACCTTAGGTAACACTTGAAAGGAATAGTTCAGCCAAAATGTAAGTTTGGTGAAAATGTACTTATCCTCAGGCCATCCAAATTTTGGAGAAGTTTGTCATTACATCACTTTCTGACTAATGAATCTGTGCAGTGAATGGGTGCCATTCAAATATAAATATAAATATTCACAAAATGTTCTTTTTTTGTGTGAACTATTCCTTTATCTACATTAGTTAACATAAACTAACACTGAAAACATTTGTAAATCATTTATTAATCTAAGTTCATGTTAATTTCAACACATTCTAATATAGGGGTTTTCAGAGTCTAACACAGTGGGACTCCTTTTTGACTGGCCCTCCCTGTTTTTCACGTACCACATATATGTTAACAGCTAAGGTCAGCTGGCCACTTCAGTGGATTCGTCGATCTGGAGTGCGAAAAATGGGCTGTGTCTGACTTGCGTCTTCATTTTCTGTGCCATGTCTGAGATGTGACGACTTATTGGGAGAGTGAGTGTGGAGAGTGGAACAGAATCGATATCGCAATATGAAGCTTCAGTGGCCTTTCCAATTAATTTGACAAAATCTTCAACAATATTTTCTCTGACCTTGAAAGCTTTTGGATCGGTGGGGGTGGGAGAGGGGGTTGGGGGGTCTCAGAAGCCGCTCCATTGTATTTATAGGCATATACCTGTATTGGAGCGAATTCACAGCTATGGCCTTCTGGGTGAAAAATGTTTCTCATATTTTTGACTTAGTATTTATTTTTGTATAGTTTAAATAAAAACATTTAATTATAATAAAAATACATATAATAATTTAACTCAATAATTATATTTTTAATTTATTATAATTTTCCCTGTGCCTCCCTTGACATGCTCTGGTGCCCCCCTGGGGAGGTGCGCCCCACACTTTGAAAACCCCTGTTCTAATACATTATTAAAAAATTAAATCAATAATACAACATTTGTATCTGTTAATATAATATGACTTGAGCTAACATGAGCTAACAATGAACAGCTGTGTTTTTATTAACTAACTTTATCAAAGATTGATAAATACTGTTACAAAAGTACCATTCATTGTTAGTTAAGGATATGTAATGCGTGTTATATATTTGAACAAAGTGTAACCTAACCTCAGTACATAGTCAAGTTGATTAACTTATACTGTATAATAGTTTGAAGTTAAATAAAAATAGCTTTTTTAGAAGTTTTACTACAACCCGAATTCCGGAAAAGTTGGGACGTTTTTTAAATTTTAATAAAATGAAAACTAAAGGAATTTCAAATCACATGAGCCAATATTTTATTCACAATAGAACATAGATAACGTAGCAAATGTTTAAACTGAGAAATTTTACACTTTTATCCACTTAATTAGCTCATTTAAAAATTAATGCCTGCTACAGGTCTCAAAAAAGTTGGCACGGGGGCAACAAATGGCTAAAAAAGCAAGCAGTTTTGAAAAGATTCAGCTGGGAGAACATCTAGTGATTAATTAAGTTAATTGATATCAGGTCTGTAACATGATTAGCTATAAAAGCTTTGTCTTAGAGAAGCAGAGTCTCTCAGAAGTAAAGATGGGCAGAGGCTCTGTGAAAGACTGCGTAAAAAAATTGTGGAAAACTTTAAAAACAATGTTCCTCAACGTCAAATTGCAAAGGCTTTGCAAATCTCATCATCTACAGTGCATAACATCATCAAAAGATTCAGAGAAACTGGAGAAATCTCTGTGCGTAAGGGACAAGGCCGGAGACCTTTATTGGATGCCCGTGGTCTTCGGGCTCTCAGACGACACTGCATCACTCATCGGCATGATTGTGTCAATGACATTACTAAATGGGCCCAGGAATACTTTCAGAAACCACTGTCGGTAAACACAATCCGCCGTGCCATCAGCAGATGCCAACTAAAGCTCTATCATGCAAAAAGGAAGCCATATGTGAACATGGTCCAGAAGCGCCGTCGTGTCCTGTGGGCCAAGGCTCATTTAAAATGGACTATTTCAAAGTGGAATAGTGTTTTATGGTCAGACGAGTCCAAATTTGACATTCTTGTTGGAAATCATGGACGCCGTGTCCTCCGGACTAAAGAGGAGGGAGACCTTCCCGCATGTTATCAGCGTTCAGTTCAAAAGCCAGCATCTCTGATGGTATGGGGGTGCATAAGTGCATACGGTATGGGCAGCTTGCATGTTTTGGAAGGCTCTGTGAATGCTGAAAGGTATATAAAGGTTTTAGAGCAACATATGCTTCCCTCCAAACAACGTCTATTTCAGGGAAGGCCTTGTTTATTTCAGCAGGACAATGCAAAACCACATACTGCAGCTATAACAACAGCATGGCTTCGTCGTAGAAGAGTCCGGGTGCTAACCTGGCCTGCCTGCAGTCCAGATCTTTCACCTATAGAGAACATTTGGCGCATCATTAAACGAAAAATACGTCAAAGACGACCACGAACTCTTCAGCAGCTGGAAATCTATATAAGGCAAGAATGGGACCAAATTCCAACAGCAAAACTCCAGCAACTCATAGCCTCAATGCCCAGACGTCTTCAAACTGTTTTGAAAAGAAAAGGAGATGCTACACCATGGTAAACATGCCCCGTCCCAACTATTTTGAGACCTGTAGCAGAAATCTAAATTGAAATGAGCTCATTTTGTGCATAAAATTGTAAACTTTCTCAGTTTAAACATTTGCTATGTTATCTATGTTCTATTGTGAATAAAATATTGGCTCATGTGATTTGAAAGTCTTTTAGTTTTCATTTTATTAAAATTTAAAAAACGTCCCAACTTTTCCGGAATTCGGGTTGTACATTATGCACATTTTTAGTTATCTTGAAAAACATTTGTGACATTACATTTTGTATTTGTTACCATTTTACCTCCAGGTCACAGACAGGGCAACAGAGGCCTCCAGTGAGACAGGATTCGATGCCAGCAGTTGGATCCCAGCTTCATGGTGGTTTTCCAAGGAACAGCTCAGTTTCACTCGGCCAGCCCAGACAGTCCAGCAGCATCCAGAATCAACAGTCATTTAACAGGCCGACAAATTCCCCCAGAATGCCGTACCGTCCCCAGCATTGTACCCCTACAGCATTAAGCACTCAGGGCCCTGGAGCTCAGAGTTACATTGGAAAGGGGAACTTCAGACCTGTTGGACAATCAGCCAGTGGAATGTGTGCAAAAGAAAAGATGGACACCTCAAGTGTCCAGACCACTCTTCAGCAGCAGGTGTGTGTGACTTTATTTAAGGGGCACCCCATTCTAAAGGGGCAGGGCACATTCATATTAAAAACATATGCAGCATTTTTGTGTGCTGCCTTGTTCAAATATTTTCTGCCTCACAGTATAAAATGCAGTTTTATTTGTTCGGCTAACATTTCTGATTTACTCTCTCTCCTGCTGGATAGAAGCCCCCTCATGAGACACTGCTGCATGTTATTACTGCTGTTATTGAAGGCATGAAGCACTGGAGCCAGTACAAGAACAAAGTACCAATGCTGTTTGAGCTGTTTGGTGAGGAGACTATCACACATGATTTAACACATGATCACACCTTGATTTAAATCTGTGTCTAACAGTCCTGTCTCTCTTTACAGCTACACTGGACTCTGCAGTTACAGTTGGAGAACACGGAGCAAAGAAATTTCTTATGAGGGATGGTAAAGAAGTGGTCTACTGCATTTACTATGAAAATGTGAGTCTGAGAATATTGGTTTTCTTGATGTGCATATTCTCTTCTTCCCTGTAACACATGTATTTTTACAATTGTATGATTTTTTTTATTATTGTTTTATTTATTTATTAAATACACTACCATTCAAAAGTTTGGGGTTGGTAAGGAAACATTAGATTGAATATTGTAAAAAAAAAAAAAACCTACTTCTTTTTTTAAATCATACTTTGTAGTCAGTAATTGTATATATTTAAGTTTCCACAAAAATATTAAGCAGCACTATTATTTCTTCTAACATTATTTCTATATCTTCTAACATCAAATCAGCATATGTGACCATGGATCACAAAACCAGTCACAAGTAGCACAGATATATTTGTAGCAATAGCCAAAAATACATTTTATGGGTCAAAATTATATATTATATACATTTTTATTTTATGCCAAAAATCATTAGAATATTAAGTAAAGATCATATTCCATGAATATATTTTGTAAATTTCCTATAGTAAATATATCAAAACTTAATTTTTTATTAGTAATATGCATTGCTAAGAACAATTTTCTCAATATTTAGATTTTTGTGCACCCTCAGATTCCAGATTTCAAATAGTTGTAATCTCGGCCAAATATTGTCCGATCCTAACAAACCATGCAAGAATGGAAAGCTTATTTATTCAGCTTTCAGATGGTGTATAAATCTCAATTGTTATGACTGGTTTTGAGGTCCAGGGTCACATATTAGAATGATTTAGAAAGGATCATGTGACACAGACTGGAATAGTGGCAGCTGAAAAATAATGTTTCCCATCACATGAATCAGTTACATTTAAAATATAATAAAATAAAAAACTGTTATTTCAAATTGCAACATTTAATTATAATATTAATATTTTTATTGTATTTTTGATCATATATAGATGCAGCCTTGGTAAGCTTAAGAGACTTCTTTCACAAACATTAAACATTGAACCCTAAGTGTTTGAATGGTTGTGTGTGTGTGTGTGTGTGTGAGTGTGTATAAGTATTTTATTTTATTTTTACATTAATTGAATTTTATATTTCTAAGTTCCATTTAGCATGAAGATGATTTAAAGGAATAATTGTCCCAAAAATGAAAACTGTTTTTATTTACAAAATGTGATGTTGTTTCAAATCTGTATGACTTTCTTTTTCTCACAGAACACAGATGTTTTGAAGAATGTTCACATTGTTCTCTTCCATGAAATTCAAATTAATAGTTACCTTGGCTGTCAAACTCAAAAAATTATATAAAAAAAAATTATAAGTACCTCTTGTGATCATACCACAGTATTACTGTAGTTGGCAGTAATATAGTAATAAAAGTATATATATATAAATATTATATATATTTTTTAATATGAAAGTTTTGTTTAAATATTGAAGTATTTGGTTTATCTTAGAGTTGACATTATAGATACAGATCTGAAGAAACAATTAAACAAGGTGCTCTCTCTAGTTTATGACACTCACTTATTTTCCATTGCACATTTTTCTATTTTTCAAATAAGATAGACCATTATGACTGTACATTGTTATGTGATGTTGGCAGTGGTAGAGACATCATAAACCTTTATGTATAAGTCATTGTATGTATATTTGTTCTTTAGGATCAGACACTGCCCAGACTGATCAGAGGTCAGGTGCATCGCTGCGTTGGAAACTACGACAGCCAAAAAGACACAATGACTTGTGTGTCAGTCCGAGCTGCTTCACTGTCAGAGCAAAGGAATGCCCTGGAGGCTGTGAGAGTGTCAGATGCAGAAATGAGGGAAGTGGCACTGGCTCTCAGTGAAATGTGATGTGGATCGAGTGAGTAACAGGAGAAAGATTAAACTAGCACAGACTTATACTGAAGTTAGGGTTGGTTTTGGTTTAGTTGTGAAGTAGTTGAAGAATGACCTATAATGGTCAGTGAATGTAAAACAGTTTTAAATTTGTGATTTGTATCTGGAGATTTTGATTCACTTTGCAAAATAGATGCATTAATAATATTTGATTTATTTTAATTTATATGCATTTAAAATATTTCCAATTTAAATGCATATATCATCTCAAATTTAAAATTTATATGCAATTATAATCAATTTATATGCATATATAATCTGGATATACATTTAGTTCCCATTAAACTATGCATACATGGTTTATTTAAATTTGTGATAATATATTTATTTAGTATTTATTCTAATTTGTGTGCATATTTGAGTTCTACTTTATACATTATTATATTGTTAATTGTTGTATTAAAAACTATTTGTACTCCATTCCCAAACTTGGCAAATATTGTTTTTTAAAGATTTAATGGTGTCTTCATTCAAAAGACATCAGGTTGCTGAGTTTATGAAATGCTTTATTACAAAGAAGAAACACATAACAGCAATTTTTTAAGATGTCAAAGGTTAAACAAACACAATGGTGAGGTAACATCGCAAAATATAACTTTCAAAAGGGAACCAACCATCAGGATGCCATGTTACAGAATTATTTACAACCAAAACACAGTGGGAAACCCACAGCACTAATCTAAGATCTACCAGTGGTCAGACTTTACATACAAGAACTCAATAATGCAAGTTTCCATCACCATAAAGGCAATCAGGACGCCAGTGTACTACTGCATAAACACATTTAGAGGGGCCTGTTATATTTGACATCTCATGCCAGTTTAAAGTTGTGCTCTGTCCTCTGAGCCTCAGCTACCCTTAACAGTTACAAGTACACACATCTTGGGGGGGTTCGCTGTTAGCACATCTATATCATAATAGAATTTGGTGTTAAGTCTATGAAAGAGGGCATTTGAGTGCCAATGTTTTAGCCAGTCTGAAGACATAACACACAAATGGATCAACAGAACAGCAAAAGTGAGCCAAGTGCAATATGGAATGATCCAAGTAGAAGCTTTAACTTCACCGTATTGCTGTGCCAAGTGTCAATGCAATAGCGCACTAGCATAATTTGATCATTACAGCAAATTTCCCAAAGATTTGTTCAATGACTTGCTAATTTAGCTTTCATCGTTTTGTTCTTTTTTGCAACCCCTTCAAAACAAAACAGGCCATCAGCTTGGCGCCAACATTAAAAACGTTCAGCTAAAACTAATCATCATTAAAGATAGTGACATACAGAAATAATCACACAATGTTAATCCAACAAGAAAGCATTTACAAAGATTACCTGATGAAAGGTACTTAAGTCTTAGCAATGGTCAAAAGGCACAAGTTGGTTAGCAGTTGGTATTTTCCAGAACATAGTGTCTCAGTGTTAACTAAGCCCAACTTTAACTAAGAACAGTCCTGCTCCTGATTTGTGTAGTCCTGAATAATTCAGTACTAGTAGGTGTTACAGTAAAGAACGCAAAAGGAGACTTCACAACATATCCTGTTCACTCAGTTTGAGAAAACAAATGGTTTTACTTGTGGGATCATTTCACTTTCACATACAGCTGAGAAAAGTCCATGCTTGTGGTCCATCCATGGCAGTTTGAAGCAACGGCCTGGTCCATAATGTCAAACACAGTTCCTTAATGGCTCTCGCAGAGTTATGAGAAACAAAATCAAGAAAATTCAGACAGATGCCAGTAAATTAAAACAAGTACGGAGGATAAAAATGTTTCAGTTTACTGAAGCCACAGTGTTGGTCCTTGAATAGGTACTTATATCAGGTGCTAGAAACTTTCAGACTTGAGTTCAGTTTTTCTCAATGAACTTGATGCCTTTAAACCTGTTGGATCCTTTAGAAGAAGTCCATTTAAGAAGGGCCTACCATTTGTTTTTGTTATCCTTTCATTGCATGCTGACAAATCTTAGTTAAATATATTGGAAATTGTTAATCAATTTTAATTTAATTTGCTATTTTTGGTTTTGATCCTTGCAAACAAAATTTAAAAAATACTAATTTGCACCATGGTCCATTGTCCGATATTTTCAGTAGTTAGTCTTTAAGAGGTCTTCAATCAAAAACAGAGCTTGAAAATAAATTAGAAAGAAGGGAAAAAGAGAGCAAAATTTTTCACCTGGCAGGTTGACTGTGACAAAAAAAAACAACAAGAACAGAAGGGATGAAGGGTCTTGAGTTCTGCTCCAGAGCAACATCATCTTCATGACATCATTATTACCAACCACGGCAAATGATGCTGAGACTTTGCAATCTGTCCAACAGCAAATCTTTGATCATTTAATAATTATTTATGACGGTTGAGCAGGTTGAATATTATAGGTGGTGCACTTTAGTGCTCTATAAAAGAGTGGGCAGTGGGGTGGGTGACAGCTGCTCTTTGGGGGCGTACTTGGCGAAAAAGGGCAGGAAGAGGGTGAGCATGACACCTACGATAGCCAGCATGTAGCCCCATCCTATCTGACACTCCCCAGAGTAGTAGATGTCCGAGTCTCCGCAGAAAGACTTGACCAGGCTGGAGTTGAGACCGAAGGGGTATACCAGTAAACCAGATGCCATAATGACCACTAGAGCAGAGAGACAAGAGAGGAAGCAAATGAAATATGGGTGCATTTGAGAGAAGTACAAAGTGTAAATGTTAACACGGGACAGTAACAAAACATGACTTACTGTTAACTTTGAACTGAAATTTGCTTTTTAAAAAATTCAATCAAAACTGTCATTTGAAGTACACATAAAATACATAGAATTTGTATGGTATAACATATACATTTTGAACATATGGGAATTATGCATAATCTTGTTAAATATAAACAATTTATTAATCACATCAAAATGACAAACTGTAGACCCCACAGAAAATGAGAAGTGGTTTTAATATGACCAACAGCTAAGTGGTTTGTTATTATCAGACAATTTTGTCCCGTTTATTTTAAGCAAATACATAATTATTAAAATAAAAAAGTATAATGAATAAATAAATTTAACATACATCAATCAGTAAAAATTAAAAAGGCCCGTAAAATGCTAAATAAAATTAATAAAAACCTGTTTTACCAGAATAATTATTAAAGAAACAATTTCTAAAATTATTAGTTACAACTTTTATAAAATTAGAGATTTATGAATATCTACATTTAAATGTTCATAATTTGTGTTGGTTATTTTATTTTTTTCAACCCAACCAAATTTATCATTTTTGCCCATAATAAACCCTTTTCACAGACTCAAATATTAACATTTATAGTAAAGTTTCTTTTTTTTCTTTTTTATACAATGGCTAAGAGAGCGACAGCAATTTTGCATCTTTCTCTCTTCTGACAACTATAGTCTATCACTCAATTAATTTCCTTTTTTGTAAAGTCATAAAAAACATTATTGTTTTTATCCTTAGCTTTTGAAACAGCTGGTAACACAAAAAATGATATTTATGGTTGTTTCTATTTATCTCTATAGTTTAGCCACCATTGACTTCTGCTTCTTAGATCCCCAGAAATGTACCTTCTATCTTCTGATCAGTTACTAATACTTGTAGAAGCAACAACAGTGCTCAGGGTGGCAGTAGAGAGCCGTGTCTCTACTGAACTGATTATTAATGGAAGAATACTGTTTCCAATTTTGCCATGGAAATATCAAATATACACAAAACCATCAGCCCATGTATATCTGAAATCAAAATTCATGGAATGATGACTGACATGCCCTGAATGTGGGGTGTATACTGTGACTGAGGAAAGCCATTAGGAGACTTTCTGGGTGATCCATTTTCTCAGTGGATGGCTGCCCATGGCAGAACAACTAAGTTAAAATCATTTGCTGTCAGATATCTATTGAATCAGGATCCATAACTATGCTGGCAGGGTATATGCATCAACAATAAAAGCAATGCCTAACTATTATAAACTGTTAAAAGGTTAATGACTATTTAAATACTACATAGTGAGGGAAACATAGTGAGGGAACACATTAAAATGTTATGAAATAATATTCTACACATACACTACCATTTTTTAAAAGATATTAATACATTTATTCAACCAAAAGTCAGTATAAGGTTACAAAAGATTTTGATAAATTATAAGATAAATTATATTATTTTTTAACTTTCTATCAATCAAAGAATGCTGAAAAAAATGATGACAGTTTCCATGAAAATGTGAAGACGTTTCCAACATTGATGAAAATGTTTTTGAATACTAATTAGAGGCATATTAGAGTGATTTCCGATCACACGAATAGATTGTTAAAATACATGAATACAGAAACTTTTATATTTTACACTGTAATAATATTCCACAGTATTACTGGTTTTACTGTATTTTTGATCAAATAAATGCAGTCTTGGTTATAGAGGCTTTCTTCAAAAATTTCACAAAATCATTCCAATCTCAAACTTTTGAATGGCAGTGTATATTCAAATATTATAAAAGATAACAGCATGTTGTTCAACTGGTGCGGTGCAGTGGTTTGGTGAACAGGGTTTCTATATAGAGTATTTTAGCATAATGGTTTTGACCAATCAGCATCCAAGTTTAATCATTGCAAATATCCCAAGGAAACCCCTAGTATTACCAAAATTCTGCACAACGGGTTAATAGCTTTTTTCACCCAGGGGCACTGAACATCTTTATTAATCTATTTATTATCCTTCTTCAGCTTCTCCACACAAAACGACCCAGAAGCCCCTCTCGTCTCTGCTAGCACACTAAGAACAGTGCTTTTCCTTCAGTTTAATGGCCTCAGATCCAGCTGTGCTCTACATTGGCCTGTGTTTATCAGCGGAGGCCTGACATCTCAAAGCTGCTCTGCTAATGACATCGTAATGTCCTTCTCTATCTTTAAGTGTATCTGCACAAAGACGCAGTCAAACGCAGCTTCTCCGGCAGAGGGAAATAACTGCTATCGGGATGTTTACACTCAGATGACAGGGCATTCAATGAGACTCAACAAGTCATTCAATAAAATTTCATTTTGAAGGCAATCTTCAATGAAAACACACACACAGATAGCACAGCTGTATGGAGTTTAATTAAAGCGGGTCAAATCAACAAGGGCTTCACTGCAGAGGCTTGTGAAGCTCAGGGCCAATTGCAGTCTGGATCAGATAAAGTCTTGAGCCTGTGTGTGTGTGTGTGTGTGTGTGTGTGTGAGTCAGGAATGGCACACTGCTGTGTGACACTTGAAAGTCCACATCAACCTGTTTCTTAAATTGCAGTGTTACAAAGTGGACTTGATGGTATTTTGCTCATTTGTTTTCACATGTGGCTTTGATTCACAAATGACATAGGCACTTAAAAGTGGCTAAATTTAGATTCAGGGTCAGCGAGTACATAAAGCTAAAAGAGTCTGTGTGCTTTAAAAAGGACATGCTTTAATAAGACCCACTTTAAAGAATTATTACACATCATTTAAGCTCTACTGACAACATCTAAGGCATATTGTCAGCTACCATAGTAAATCATTTAAAGTCAGCAGGAAAGAGAAGTTGCAAATTTTTTTTCTTAACGTGACATAAATTGAAGTGAAACTGCATCTTGACCAAGACAAATGTAGGGTGGGACTTAATTATCTATCCCCAATTATTAGATCAATACAGTTGATTTTGCGATTTGATGGTGACTTTAACTCATCTATCAGCTTGTAAAATGAATCAAGTAACAGTTGTAATAATTGTATTATGAGCACTTCTCATGTTTATTTGCCTCTTAATAATGAATGACTTGTATTTCTTTTGATTGCATTGGATAAAAGCCTCTGCTAAATGAATCAATAAATGTAAATGTAAAAATAAGCTGATTAAAATACACTTAGAATGGAAGTTTATGGGCCAATTGTAGAATGGTACAGTTGCCACATAGACTTTCTACAGTATACACACATTTTTTGTTTTTGTTTTTACAATTTTTACATTTTGTGGTATTTAAAAGAAAGTTATTCAATTCATTTTGAACAAACATGCACTGATAAGTAATGAGTTGATGAAATGGTCAATTAATAACCAATTTTGGTTCTCCAATCAACCTGCAGATTACTTGTAACGACTATTTGTATGTTAACTTTGTGTGAGGAACAGACTGAAATTTAGTCGTAATTTGCTAATAATGTTTCCTCTCCACCAAAGCTCTGAAATCATTTCAGAATCTCATTTGTGTCCACATTCAGATTAAAAAAACTGCCCAACAAATGTCACTAGTTGTTGCATGTGTTGTAACCAAATGTGGACACAGCAGTTTGAATGTGCAGAATGGAGGGTCCCTTTTGGCTGCGTTCACTCTCAGTTTTTGGAACTGTGAACCGATCAGCTCTTTCTCTTTACTAGCTATAGCAAAAAATAAATATGAATGAACATCAAAAGGTATATAGTTTCAACCGTGGAAATTGTTTTTCAAAGTCCACCGACGTTAATCTGTCTGGTTTGTTTGTTTGTTGGACAAAATGGCAAATTCGGTCAATTACTTAAATGTTGTGAGTCTCAAAATGTCCTGTTCAACACATCAGCTTACAATACTGGCTTAAATGAAAGAGTAACCAATGTCAAGCCTGACTATCACCTGATGTAACCATAGACACTGAATTAATATCAAAGATGGCAAGAGATCTCATCACATTGTCTGCTGTAGCGTGAACTTGGCCAAAAATCAGCTTTCAGGTTGGAATAGCATGAAAGCGAGTATATCATGACAGAATTTTCATTTTTAGATGATCTATCCCTTTAAACTCAGTCCAGCAATTGATTTTTGCAAGCACAAGTGTTGTAGACACAGAGACATGACATCGGTTATGCAGTCAGCAAGAGACCTCCTCCAACCTTCAAAACTGGATATATCATGCAGCTATATTCTATTGTCTCTCTAATTTTAACATTTTCGTAGTCTCCTATGTGAGGGCTGTGTTTGGTGTGGAGAGGTTAGAGGTTATATGGCATATGTTATCTGTCCTATTCCCATCCTCAATCTTAAAGTAATACTGAGCCGCAGAAAGCACATTTCTTGCTTGGCAGGGTTGACTAAGCACACATACATGCGACCTGTGGCCGCTGCTGTAATCCACTGGCAATATGTCCTTTGGTGACAAATGATTTGATGATGAGATTCAGTGAATAGTGTAATATAATTCTCTCGTGGGGCACGTCTCACAGAGCTTGATTCTGAATCTGCTCACCCCGACCACAGCAGAGCGTTTCCAGTGCAGCCATTCATTATGACATGTTCACTGGATGTGATGAGGTCAGCTTCACCATCACTTTGAATGATAGTGCTGTACCGATCTCTTTGGGGACGATGGGAGACACGTGATAACCGAGGGTGAACTGCACAAAAAAAGACCCCTTGTATGTGATTGAATTGCTACTGAGAATGAGTTGGAAATGTTATCTGTGAACAGTGGCGTAGACAGGGGAGGGGCCATGGGGGCACTTGCTCCCCCTGAAAACTGATTGGCCCTCCAGTGTGCCCCCACCTTCTACATGTCCATCACAAAAATAAATAAATAAATAAATAAATAAAAAATTTGCATTTGAATAATTAACGATTCCGTGATGCTTCTCAATAACCTGGATTGAGGATAGCGAGCGAACCTTGTTTGCAGAGGCTTTTTACACTAACTCCGCCTACCATTGGGTAGGTGTGGGAGGGCTTTATTGTACCAATAAGGTGGCATCCATTTAATAATATTTTGAATTAAAATTTACATTTACATTCAATAAGTTATAGCATACTGTTTTATAATGTACTACAATACTGAGGTTCATATATTGCCACTATTTGCAATAAGTAAAAAGCGGAAAATCGTATTTTAACATAGTGTAAATAGAATATAGCTGTGCAAAAGGCAAAAAGCATATCAAAAAAAAAAATGCTGCTATTTGCACTTAGTGTAAATAGCATCTATTGATATTTAAACATATATTAGTGCAAATATCCGCTTCCTTTTTAAAATATATTTTTTTTATTTTTATAACTAGCGAGTTGGTGCAACTAGATTTTGGTGCTGTCTTTCAGTGTTAGTACAGACCAGGTTCAGTGTTAGCTCCTAGACCAAGATATTGCTAATTTTAATGCTTTGTGGCAGAATGTACAAGTACAATAAGGGTTTTACTGCATTTTTTTTCTGACAAATTATTAATACATTAATAATACATATTATTATAAAAAAGTGTATATTTAAGAAGTTCTTACTTTTAACTAGTTTCTTGTTAGCATGCCTATTATTACTAACATATTGTCTGTTTGTTAGTAATTATGAAGCATTTATTCTGCATGACTTTTATTCTACTTGCCTAATTCTACTTAACACACAAACTTAACACTCACCTTACTTACAATTAACAAGCATCATATTAGACGTTTTTTGAGACAAAAGTCATAGTTGATGTTTTGTAAATAGCCATCGAAGATGGTTTGAAATTCATTACATGTATTGAAAGAGTTATTTATGCCTATTATTAACATATTGGCTGTTTCCAAATCACATATTCTGCATGACCATATACTACATGACATGCATGACTACTTCCCTAATGCTACCAACTACCTTACTAACTATTAATAAGCAGCAAATTAGGGGTTTATTGAGGCAAAAGTCGTAGTTAAAGGTTTGTTAATAATGAGGATTGAATATTAAAATAAGGTGTGACTGGTATCTTATGTGTAATTATACTTTAAGTGAATATTATCGGATTGACAGCATGATCAGAGCTGGAAAAAGGTTTCTGATTAATATTTGATGTTGTCTGTTTAGAACTTTAAAGAATGCAATTAATACAGCATCCATTTTTCCACTTCCTGAGATAGCTATGCTAATTTTTAGCTATGCTGATTAATCTATTCATCTATAATTACATACATTTGTTTGATTCATTAATTACTTTTTTTAACCCATCAACAGCAGTAATATTTATACATAATTGATATTTAGTAATATTTTTAGTTTTATGTTTTTGTTTTGCTTTTTACAGCTCATTATTTTCTCTCCAATCTTTTAAGTAAAAAATTCAAGCGATAGGCCTAGAAGGAATCTGAAAACTACATTTATATTTGATATTTTTATATATTTATTTTGAGGGGAAAATCTGTGGAAAAGACGTGTGTTAAATATTTAAAATTGTGTTAAATACTTAACTCTTTTTTTTTTTTTTTTGTTAGCTGAAAACATTATCAAATTAGCCTAAATATTGACACAACACAAATCATTTTGGTCACAGATTTTGTGTGGCTTATGACAGAAATTCATCTGATATAAAAGATGTGAAAACCCTGCACTGACCATAAAACAACAACTCAAACTTGCTCTGAGTTTAAAGGTACACTTGAGACTACAGACTTCTCTCTCTCTCTTTCTCTTTACTCTCTCACCACACATGATCTGAGAGTCTCATGAGTAATGAGGCTGTACAAACAGTGCAAACTCCTTCTGAAGCTCACTCTCTGAAACACACACACACATACATAGAGTAAACAGACGAGCAGAAGCAAGCTGTCTTCACACCCACAGCTCTGTCTCTGTAAATACAGCTCTAGAGTAGTGACTGAGATTCTAATGATACTTAATTATCGAGCAATGCTGCGGCCAGCGCTGCGCTCTCTTTGAGCCTCTGAATCCTTCACAAATTACAGCACAAACTGTTAAGCCTTCAGATGAAGAGCAAATTCAGTTAAGCTATGCAGTGTACATCAGAGAGCAGGCCTGAAGGGTAGTGCAGCACTCTGACTTGTTGAGGTGCGAGTTTGAGTCTGGCTCATACCGTTTCCTGAACCCATTCCCGCTCTTTCTCATTTCATGTCTCCTCTCTCATTACGCTTTGCATTACAATTCATCTCAGGCTTTAAGAGAGAAAAAAAGTTTAGTACAGCATTGTACAATGATATATTGTTAACACTGTTATTAATTATATTAACCACGCATCACAGGTACTGTAACAAAGATAGAGATAAAAATATAGAGGGGCCCTCGAATAACTTAATAGACGGCCTTAAAATAACTTAATGAATTAAAATAAAACAAAACAAGCATTCAAATAAAATGAACCAGTTTAAAATGATAATATATTTTATTTAAAATTATCCATTAATTCTTTTTTTTTTTTTCTCAACAAAAGTTTTTTTTTCCTGTGAAAACCTCTGATTTCTAGATCAGGAAAATAACAAAACAACAAAGTTGTATTCAGCTCAAAAAACTGTATTTTTTGGTACACATTTTTTTTAGATGTTTGTATTTTGTACGTAATTTAGGTAATTGAAAATTAGTTTTGTATATGTTTGACTTCAATAAAAACAGTGAATTTAGAAAACCATTTGACATTTTATTTACAGTGTTTTCCCCCAGTAAACTGTGCTAATTCATATTGTTTCATTTGATGCAAATTTATCACATTTTCTACTGTAAATAAACAGCTTTTGTAATTTTTTTCAGCTCTCAGCTCTGTAAAAAATGGGAAATGTTATTTAATTACAGTAAGTATTCATTTTAATTGCAACTTTGCATCTCACAATTGTGACTATGGCTGTGTCTGAAAGCTTAGGCAGCAGGCAGTGATTGTGCATGAAGGTACCTCATTTCAATAGACTTTTGAAGCAGCATAACAGAATAATGATCTACAACAAAATAAAGTGAGCTTTGCTGATAACTAAGCAAATATTTCATTACTACAAAACTCATTTCCTGCTAGTCATCAAAAGTGGAAGTCAGTCAAAAACCTGGGTTTGCACACAAACTGACTACCAGCCCTGACTTTCATACGCCATTTTTATTTTTTAGCTTAACTGAACGCACAGGATTGTGGGATATCAAAAACAGCCAAGGATACACCTATGCTGCTTTCAAAAATCAATTAGATGTAGGTACATCAGGAAACCGGCTGTAAAGCTAACACTGGATTCAGACATGCCTATGACTGTACAGTTTTTCACAATTGTTTATTTATTTCACATAATTTTGACTTTGTATTTTACTTTAACAAATTTATATCTCACAGTTATCTTCATTATGTCACTGTGTGACTTTATATCTCACTTTCTAAAGTCTCTCTGAGGTGTGAAGAGCAAAATTATGAATTAATACATTAACTGATTTTTTTTATTTTTTATTTTGAGGTACAAATGGGTTACTATATTTTACTTGAACTGTTAATAAAATCTTTTTTTTTTTTTAAGTGTGAAGTGCTGCTCTCTTATCAGAGTTGTATGCTGAAACATTAAAGCATGATAATATTCATCACAGGTGTGTGGATTAATATAAGGCTTTTCCAAATGAATCTCTACTGTCATCTTATGCAGTCACGAACAGCTACAACTCATGACCAGACAAATAAATGGTTAGCAAAACTTTATTACCCATAATTCTCTTGGTGACTCTGCAGCGGGCTGATTTAGAGGCCTGTCTCTGAGCTGTTGGCAGGCAGTCTAACTGCTCCCTAATGCATTTAGAGTTAATTAGACAGCAGCGAACGCCACCCAGATTGAGTCAGGCCGTCCAGAAGTCCTCTCAGACCC
The DNA here is from genome assembly GCF_963082965.1 of Carassius carassius. Classification (NCBI taxonomy): domain Eukaryota; kingdom Metazoa; phylum Chordata; class Actinopteri; order Cypriniformes; family Cyprinidae; genus Carassius; species Carassius carassius. The sequence continues at coordinate 18,352,355 of NC_081759.1, read as the reverse complement.
TGCATGATGGCTTCATTACACCTGCTCTGCATCTCTGCTCATGTCTGCTCCTTCAAACCACACAACCTCTGGCTCTGGTCAAAATGAATTAACAGCAGGAGTGGGATGTTGTGATTTGGTTAGTGTTGGGAGGAGCACAGGACTGGATTGAGTTACTTTTGAAAGAAGAGTGAAGTGAGAGAGAAAGATGCTCACAATGTCTGTCTAGCTTGTCCTAACAAGCTTAATCAGCTAGAGATCATGCAAAGATTACTATCTCTGCATGATTACCTCTATTCACTATTCTACAAACACATTTTTTCTCCTCTCTTCCTTTCTTTCTTTTCTGTTCATCTAAATGGGCACTTCTAATGTTTTTATACACTCTCTTGTATAATATAATATGATAATATTTCCACATTTGGATGAGTTAGATTTTTGAAGGTTTTTGAAAGAAGGCTTCTTTTAACTTCATAAAAAAAATATTTTCTGGGAAATTTGTAACAAATTTATGTCAAGATTCTGATTAACAGAAAGTTCAAAAGAACAGCTCTTTAAAATCCATCCTTAAATTAAATTATATACTAGCTTAAATTATATACTAGAAAAAATAATACATTTTAATTTCATTTAATTTCTGAACACCCGTGGAATTTTTGTCTGAATTCACAGTTAGGGGGAATTTCGTCTTTGCAAACTACATCTAAGCCTGCACACATAACTGATACAGACAGGGAGAGGAAAAAATACGAAAAGACAGTCTAAATACAAGGATAAATGTTGCTGTGCTTATCTGTTCTGCACTATGAACCTGCATTGAAGCCAGCAGGCACCCATATACACACACGCATGCATTTACATATACACACACTGAATAGACATGAGGGAAATGGGTCTCCCCATGATTGTGTGTAATATGAGTCATCACCCTCATAGTCATCAGCAGTCTGTTGTTTTCTTTCTCAGGGTGATGTTTGCTCTTACAGTATCTGTCCTGCAGATTTGGCAAATAATCCAGGCTACTATTTCAAAACTTGCATGGCTCTGTTATAATGGCCAATTTAATACACTAACAAGGTTAACAACTGAAAACCAACTATTAATGCCCAGTATTTGCTCTGTTGTTATCTCATGCAGAAACATCCCATGAAAAAAGATATATATATATATATATATATTGTTTTTCATGTAAATATATTTAAAAGAAATGGAATAAAAGCACGAGAAAGGTATAAATATATAAAAGTCTAATAAATCCTTATTTGCCGGCCCTGCACTGGTTTATTTGCTGAGGCTTGTGTGCTTGTCAATGATGAAGTGAGGTGACATACGGCATATGCTGAGGGGCTCCACCAAAGCCCAGAAATATTGTTTAATTATGCCTCCACGACGCTGCAATATATCAAATTGAATTTTTCAAAAGTTGTTCTTGCTTTTGTTTTAACCTTTTTTGCTTAAGCTCTTTGTTGTATCTCGCTTTCACTCACTTTTACTAATGCAAAATGGAAAAAGATCACTAAAGGACAGGTGCTCAACTTCTACCACTCCATTTACAATCATTTCCAATGCTTCTTTTGATCTCTTACTGTTGAACAGATAAATAAGTACTTAAATAAGTAGAATTTGTAAACACAATATATGAAAGCATGTTTCATATAAACCTCCCTAAACACGTGATGTGATCCAGATTGGCCATATCCAAGATGTAGATGAGTTTGTTTCTTCATCTGAACAGATTTGGAGTATGTGAGCAGAGTGGAGTGATTTTGACTGGAGCGAGGAGCAGATCTTTTAAAAGTTGGAGCGTCGTGGTTTTCACTCACTCCACCACCGCTCCATCACGAGTACAATTCATGCCAATCGCCTGTTTTATAACTCTATATAATATTTAGCATTGATTGATATGTAAAACATATTTAGCTATAGCTTGATACAGATGGATCTCGCAGATCAGAAGATCATAATGAAGGCAAATAGCCTAGCGGGAAGTTATAGTTCTCAAGGAGTTTGTCTGTTACTTTTACTGAATATTTTCAGGTTAAAGCATGATTAAAATAGGTACAGCACATTCACACGCAATAGCTTCCCCAATAATGCATTCAAACAAAAGTAATCTTCCAGTGCTACTTCATCTGTAACTTCATTTGTAACTGATGAATGAGCAGAAATCTGTAAGAAATGCATCGATCTGTAGTTAAAATACACTGACGAAAATGTACTGTTATTTTCATCACAGACAAAATTTGCACAGCAGAAAGCAGCAATTATACCTTTTAATGCTGACAACCATGTTATTAGTTTTGGTGTGTGGTTGGAAAAATGTTTGCACACAATAGCCTAAGCCACTTTGAAACTATCCTGTTATTTTATGTATTATTTTTTTTATTATTATTTTAATATAGGCTACGTTATGAACATTTCAAACATACTGAAATACTTTAGCCAAGGAGCGAAGGCAGACCGGTGATTCTGGTATCAGTGAGCGTGGAGCGAGAAATTGTGAATGCGGAGTGAGAGCGCGGAGGGGAAATTGTTGCCAATCCACTCCGCTCACATACTCTGATTTGGAGAAATGTAGCATTACATCACTTGCTCACCAATGGATCCTCTGCAGTGAATGGGTGCCATCAGAATGAGAGTCCAAACAGCTGATAATAACATCACAATAATCCACAAGTAGACTTCAATCAGGACCACTCTTGTCAAGTATATTTATGACAATTATAATTGCAAACCCCCCTGGGGGTACAGAACAGAACCATTATAAGCATATATAATTACAATTAACAATTACGTGAGTTGTAAACAAAATGTGAGAGACTGCTTCCAATGAAGAGACTGTAAAGAAAGAACAAAGTTAGATCGGATTACAGGTTCAGTTGGTGGAGTTGGGGTTGGAGGAGGGAGTTAATTGCAAGCAGCGATGCGATGGAAGAGACACTGAAGAATGGGAATTTAAATACAGAGGTGAGTAGAGTACCCAAAAACTGTACTGAAGTAAAACTAAAAGTACTTCTAGAAATATTTACTCAAGTAAAATTAAAAGTACTAGTCTGAATAGTTACTTGAGTAAGAGTAAAAGAGTATCGGATAAAAAATCTACTCAAGTAGTTAGTTACTAGTTACTTTGGGTCATATATACTGAGCCTATTTTTATTTAGATATATAGATAAAATGTATGTAATGTGTGTGTATAAATGTATATATTTCATCAGCCTTTACTCCAATTTATGTAATTTATTATAAAACCATGTCTGTTTACTTAAGTAACAGATATAGGTGTCATGCCATAACATATTTTTAATATGAATGACTTTATATTAAATGTGAATTTAACATTGAAAGTTAATGTGATATAAAAATTGCTACCAATCTTTCATTGTTCAGAAAGAGAGCAAATAACATTTACATTATTAAAGATCATTTTCACTAACAGTTTAGAGTTCAATCACTCTCAGAAACTCCCATTAAAATCACTGAAACTGTTAACACTGTGAAATCAATATCTTATTTACCAATTCGTACACACATCTGCACTTTGTTGTTTCTGATGAGAGAATTCGCCAGAAAGAGGTCTCCAGTCAGCGAGCGAGTGAAGGAAGCACCGGCATTTTAGCGATGACTCATCTGAACGCCTCTTATTGGCCATTGCATTCAAAAGCTCAACAGAATCTTGTGTGATTGGCAGGGGCGTTGCACAAGATCCCGGGCCCTATGCATAGGCAGTCCTGATGGCCCCCCCATGAAAATATCCAGGTAAAAAAAAATATATTCCAGACTTTTCTTTGGCTCAGCGCCAGCAAGTGATCACAGATCTGAAATTAGCAGCTGATGATATGACTTGCTGAACATACTCGCACCGGTGTGATTGATTTGGGGAAGTCGTGGCCTGGTGGTTAGAGAATCGGACTCCCAATCGAAAGGTTGTGAGTTCGAGTCCCGGGCCGGCAGGAATTGTGGGTGGGGGGAGTGCATGTACAGTTCTCTCTCCACCTTCAATACCACGACTTAGGTGCCCTTGAGCAAGGCACCGAACCCCCAACTGCTCCCCGGGCGCCGCAGCATAAATGGCTGCCCACTGCTCCGGGTGTGTGTCCACAGTGTGTGTGTGTGTTCACTGCTCTGTGTGTGTGCACTTCGGATGGGTTAAATGCAGAGCACAAATTCTGAGTATGGGTCACCATACTTGGCTGAATGTCACTTCACTTCACTTAAAATTAATAAAATCTTTTTTGTCTTTTGGAAGCTGCATTCAACTTGACTCCCCTCTGTTATAAGCAACACGTACCACAAACTAATGTCACAGTGGTATCGTGTACTGTAATCGAATGTAACCCAAGTTATTACCTGTTAAACAGTAGACAGCACACGCAGTGTTCATCTAATAAGGATCTCCATCGCAAGCAAATATCCTTTGCAGATAGCCACGTTTTCAACGCTGCTGATGTTCTTAAACATTACAACTCTGAGTGAACCGCTTCAGACACTCAGCGCGTGCGGCAGGGAACTGAACGAATCATTCAAACTGATTCATGAACCTATTCACTCGTTTGCCAACTGGTTTGATCAAGCCTCTGAACAGAATTGACAAAAGAATGAATCATTCGCGAATGGGCATCGCTCATTGTCCAGAGAAAAGTAGACGGCGCGTTTGGAATAAACTGAAGCATTTATAACATTTATTGCATTAAGATTAAGTAACGAGAGGAGCGTCGCCCACAGTAACGAAGTAACGAAGTAAAAGTACAGATTTTTCCCAAAAAATGTACTCAAGTAAGAGTAAAAGTACCCATCTTTAAATATACTCCAAAAAGTATTAGTTACCCCAAAAAATTACTCAAGTACATGTAAAGAAGTAAATGTAACTCGTTACTACCCACCTCTGTTTAAATAGACCGCAGGTGATAGGTGTCAAGACTGGACTGGTACACGTCAGGAACAGCTGACTGTCAGCTGATGCAGGCTTGACTGACGTGGCCTGACTGAACTAACGCGATCCTCGATTTCAGTCCATCTATTAATGTGAAGTAAAAAGCCAACTTTAAATTGTCATTTCAGGCCAAAATAGACTTAGTCCATAATCCATATTGCACAGGATTCCATGGTAAGCAAGTGATGTCCTAAATGTTAAATTTTTCGAAATCTTTTCTGATGAAAAAAAAAAAAAAACTAAACTAAACAAACAACAACAAAAAACAATCTTGGATGGCTTGAGGGTGAATTATTCCTTTAGGCAACACTTTATTTTATACTTTAGACATTCTACTAACAGCAAGGAACTTAATGTCAGCTAGCAGTCATTAGACTATTAGTAGACTGTCTGCTTAATATCTTCTAACACTTTATTTTGATGGGTTCACTACATACAACATATTGACTATAAGATACTTTGCAAGTATATGTCAACTTCTACTAAACCTAAACCTAACCTAACAGTCTACTCTGAGTTTTAGTAGACATGTGGTTGCAAATTAATGAGAATTAGTTGACATTTAGTTGCAAATAGGTACTTATATTTATTATATTATATTTATATTATATTTAGGTACTTTAATTTATATTATATTTAGGTACTTATAGTTAGTAAAATGTCTAAAGTGGACTATCAAAATAAAGTGTAACCTTTCTTTAAGTAACTGTTAAGATTTTGCACTTATTCTGCATTTCTGTAAACAGAATTGGAAAATTAGAAATACTTTCCTGAACACTCCCCCAGTCTGCCATTGGTCAGAAAAAGCAGGCAGTCTCGCCCAAACTTCATGTCATTGGTTGAGCCTATCTCACTGTTGGGGTTGGTATACTAATAATCAAAGCAATGTTTTGATACCAACATTTTCAGGGGAATCAACTTGCAAAATTTAACAAAAAAAAAAAAAAGTAAAATGCAAAATTTTACTAGTGGTTTCTTACGTCTGGACCCCACTGTACTCACACAAACACTTTCACCATCCTGTAAGTCATTTCCGAGAGTAATAATGAGAAGAGGAGATGTGGTGGAGGGAAATCACACATCTCTTGGAAATTGCTATTCATTTCCATTTCCCTGTGCAGGCGGCCAGCTGACCCTCTGCTCCCCTTCACTCTCTCTCGCTCTCTCTCTCTCCTCCTGTCGCTCAATCAGTCTGAGAAAGAGACGGGAAGAGGAGAACCTTCAAATGTCCAATATTACATTAAATTACTAACCTGACTGAAATTCTCTTACTCTTTCTCTCTGTGTGTGGTTGACTATGATTAAAAAACAGCACACTTTTTCAATATAAAAAAGATGAGGAAATTAAATATTGGTGGTTTCTATCTAAAACGAACACTGAAGTACAGCAAATCTAATCATGGCACATGCATTATTCTGTATAAAGCAGAGAGCTGGAAAAGAGTCTGGAAAGTGAGCGGCCGTTTGTAATCACTGCATTTGTCAAATTCCAGCGAGCGGAGTCTGATTTTCTGCGCTCACTCTAATCATAATTACATCTGAAGTGTTTACTGTCTGTCAGACTCATTCATTATGAGGGTCATCTCAGAGAGACAGCAACAGAGAAGAACTACACAGCACACCAAAAGCTATAAAAGCTCAATGAAAGAGAAAGAAGAGAGTGGAAGTGAAATACTCAGCGCCTGAGTGCTAAAGACAAATGATAACAGGAATAACAGCTATCAGAAACACAATGATTCTTTAAAATGCTCAATACAAGCAGAATATAAATTGAAAATAGATCTTCAGTAGTCTAAACATGTGCACAATTGGATGCAAGATACATTTTAAAAGTACAAAAAAAAATCTAATATTTATTTTAAATAATGGGGTAAAATTACAAAAAAATTATATTTATTTATAAATATTTCTATTCATTTTATATTGCAAGTCTATAGCAACTACAGCACCATTCCACTTTTGGTGGAAATTATGTCTACCGTGGGTCATTTTCATAAGAGTTACTATTTTACAGTATTTCATACAGTAATATAACTGAGCTGTTGGCAGGCAGACTACCTTACTTGCTGAAATATAAATTCTCCAGTACACATATACTAAATCTGTATCCTACAACACATAATGATTAAATGCACATGATCCTAGTATGTGCACACTGCCATTAAAAATGTATCAGGTGCATTCATGAGGTACTGGATCTATTCATGCATGTGTCATGTGTGATTTGTGGAGCCTGTATAAACTGGTCATATGCATCAATGTAAGCGCTTAACCAGTCATCTGAATAAGACTGAGGACTCTATGCATTGATAATTAAGTTTAAGATCTATTCGGGCACTAGGCATTTGTCTCTATGTCACAGGCCATCTATCTTCCTAATTGCTTTCACGTCCAGGTATCCACTCACATCGTAACACATACAGCCAATTTACATGCGAAACGAAGCGCTCATCTTTAAAACTATATACTCTGTAGGACCTGTAGAAGCCCTTTGCTGTAAAGGATGAATTTTGTCAAGAACATGTCTGGATTTTATTAGAAAAATAAAATAAAATAATTTGGATAAATAATTCAAAATGAAAAAAAAAAAAATGAAAAAAAAAAAAAAAATATATATATATATATATATATATATATATATATATATATATATATATATATATATATATATATATATATATATATATATATATATATATATATATATATATATATATATATAAATTACAGTAATGTGAAATAGGACAAATTTAGGTAAATTTAAATGGAATATGCCAAGAACATCTCACAAGAACACAAAACAAAAAATAACTTATTTAATAAGTAATAAAAAAAAATGGTTAGTTATTTTAAAATGAGTTTATGCATTAAGATCAAATAAAATAAAATAAAAAATAAAATTATCTTTAAACAAATTATAATTTCTCTATTTTAATTTAGGCGTGAAATGTGAACTGAACATGCTTTCATAAGTTTATAAGTCTAAAAAGTCTCAACTTAATTCGAAATGCTTTTGAATAGACTTGTTACACTCCTGCGACCTCATCACCTGTGAGCTGAACATCGATTTCCAAACAATGAGGCAGACTATGTGTTTGTGTGTGTGTGTGTGTGTGTGTGTGTCATGCTCTGTTGCTCATGCAGGTGGACACACTACAGTAAATACAAGAGGACTCACTCAGGTGTGATGACTGAATTAGAGCTACAGCCAGACCTGTCTGTCGGAGCATGAACACATGCTTTAAGATGACTAACTAACTCAGCTCAAGCAAGTCTCCTGGTGAAGCCCTGCTTGACCTAGTATCTGAACATCATTCAGTGTGTGTGTGTTTGGGTGTAGCTGGTTCGTCTCAAGAGAATATAGTCTGTCAGAAAGACAAAGGACACACACCTGAGCACTGAGCTACCATTAATCTGTCTGAGAGTGTATATGTGTGCATATGTGTGTGCGTGTTGATATACATCCTTATTTTTTTAATGCATATCTATGAATATATGTCAGACTGTCCTGATTTTGCAGAGGTGTGCCTGCATAGATATTTCTCAATCTCAGTCCAGACTCAATCTCATGGCCATGTCTGTTATACATATATATTCTTATACACACATATATAGCTATGTGTGTGTGTGTGTGTGTGTGTGTGTGTGTGAGATGGTTTGAATGGTAATGAATTCCTTCAGGAGCAGACAGAGTTCGTGCAGAGCCGCGGTGATAAAGCTGGGGTCTGTCATGTCTGTGGCCCCTCTGGAATTAAGATGAGATAAAAACCATTCCCATTTCCCGCTTTAGGACCAGCAGGGGGCCAACAGGGTTGACAGATGCCCGAATGAGAGAGACACGCGGGAGGTAAAGAAGAGCCAGACAGAAGGATGAGAAGTCATATCTGATAGATCTGAGCGCAAGTGTGTGAGCTAAAAGAATGTGTGTGTGTGTGTGTGTGTGTGTGTATGTGTGTGTTATGTTGTAGTGCTTCATGTGAAGTCAACATCTGAATTTTGTATGTGTTTTTCAATGACAAATAAAAGCGTCTATGATAAAGACAAGGAAATATCTTTTAAAATCGAGTGTATGAAATGCCAAAATCTTTGAATTCATGTTGGTTTTTGAGAAATTCTTTAATCATTTACAAGAAAACCTTACATTTAATGATTTAAAAATATCAATATCAAAACATCATTTTCTGAATACATATGAGTGTACACATCCTTTCCTAAACAACTTTTATATATTTTTACAGGCATTCAATCATTCATTAACTAATTTATTCATTTATTCAAATACCCTGGATTAGAATTATTGCATATGCGAATAATTAATTAATAAATATAATTTATTTTGTGGGGAGTGACACCCCATGATACTGAACTAACTTTGCCATTTCATAAAAAGGTCAAATTATCTGATATTTTAAGAAACTTGACGGACAGTGAGGAGGATCTTCAGAGGATGTCAGGCTATAAAATATCATGTGGTCTGACTTTCATGATATTTGTTACAAATTAAAGATGTTTTTAAAAAAGTTAAGAAATACATAATGTAAATATGAAATTTCTCAACCAATACAATAACTCAGAATGATATCTACCGATACCGATACCGATAGTTTGGGGGAAAAAAATCTCTCCCAGCTAATGCTGTGATATACACCAGGAATCCTCTCATTTGGTACATTAGAAATAATTGTCACAGTCAAATAAAAATGTTTATATACAACTCAATTGCACACAAGATTTCATAAAAACAATTTGGGATGGTCTGGGCAGGTATAAATAAATTATATATTATAAATTATATGGTTTCTTTACAGATCGGATGATTTTCAGATAAGCATGGAACAAGAAATTTAAAAGGTTTAAAATTGCTTGAACGTTTTAACTGGCAAATGAATCTCTAAATAACACGTGTGCCAAACAGTGGGCTCTGGTCTGTAGGAATCACAGATCAACAGATCAGCGCAATCTTTCATTTACTATTTCAACATTAAATCTTTAAATTGGTACTCCATATCAATTGCATACAATGAAAACAGACTAATTAGAACAATCAGTATAAACACAATAAATAAAAGAGTGTAATATGATCATATTCATATCTATAGGCTACACATTTTCGCAGAATGTTCTTGTGACCCAGTAGCAATTCTTCCACAGTCTAGTAGTGGGTCATGAGTGGATCATATGCGTGAGTCAGCATAAACCATAAAACATATCAGACCTTTTTGAATTCTATGCAGAATGCTAGGTTTTATAGCAATATGGATGAGATTAGGAAAAGAAACAATTAGACATACTTGGTATTGATGAGTAGAAGAATTACTGTTTTGCTTTAGTAACAGTTTCACATTGAATCTAAAGGCCAAAGCTGTTAGACTGGCTGTCATAAGCATTTCATATTTTTTTATAAGTTTTTATTTATTATAAATAATTTAATGAATTATATATTACATATTAGTAACATTTGTAATAATAATAATAATAATAATAATAATAATAAAAATCATTAAAACATGCTAAAAGGAAGAATTGTCACTAGTAGTGTCAGGCATTTAGACCACACAGTATCCGTGTGTTGGAAAAGAAAATGTTCACAAAGCCACAGACTCACTCAGCCATCACTGCACACCAAACACATCCAGGGCCAGAACACAGTGAGTGATTCAGTTCAGTGCTGATCCTCTGTTTAGGCAGTTTAACTTTTCAGACACTGTGCTATCTAATCAACACAGCTCACCGAACACATCATACACACACACACACACACACACACACACACTGTAGTGACCACCACTGTCAAGCTGAGCAAAGAAACAAAGCAAGAACTTATTTATATGCTCTGATCTGAAAACTTCTGAAAAGATCAGCAATAGGCCGTAACATGTCATTCAACAGTTGCTCATTCTTCAACTCCAAAAGGTTTTTCCTTAGGCTAAAGTCATGTACAATGATGGCACACATTTTTGAATGTTACTTTTTTTGGTAAAAACATTCAGTGGTTTTACAACATTTTCTTATGTATGAATCTAGTAATACAAAGAACCTTGCACGATTTTTTATTTTATTTTTTCATTTCTGTTTAGCTGACATGTTTACCATTCGTTTAAAGCCACAGCAGCAATGTTTTCTCCAGTCTCTCTATGAGCTATAGTGAAATCTTTAAACAAAACGCAAATAAATATATTGTGATTGCTAATATACATCAACTCATGCACTCCTGCAAATTTGGATTATTTAACTGAAGTTAGTATTATCTGGTTATCTTTATGCTTTGTCTTGCAGTTCATTGTTTGCTGTAACACCACCTGTTGTTCCCCACCTGCCTGGCAACACCCTCAAATCCCTGAGCTGCTCCTGTCTGTGGTCTGTTCCCCAGTTAACCTCTGCTGCTAATCAATGTCAGAGAGACTATATGGCCCTGCTGAGCCCGAACCACACATAATTTAGGGACCAGAGACTGTCAAGCTCCAATAAAGTCAAGGAGTCCATGTGTCTTGTGCACTTAATTCCAAATGTTTCAAGGCCGCCTGATAGTGTTGTCTGTCTTTAAAAAGCCTGGATAAAAACAGTGTGGATGAAAGGCCAAAAAGTGATGCATTTTCAAGATTAATGTGCATGTGGCCTCAATGTCACCTGTTTACTGACATGTCAGCGGTGCTCAAACAATTTATCAAAATATAAAATAAAATGTAAAAAGATTTCATTAACACACACACAGATCTTGTGACACGCTTCTAAGTAGGACATAAACCCTCCACATCCTGAGAACTCTCAATCTCGTGAATTCATCTCTGGTGTAATAAAAAGACATGAGATTATCAGCTTGTAATATAACACAGTTTTTCACTTCACAAAACTTAAATCGTGTGGATTATTTTAATGTTTCTGTTGGCACACATTCACTACAGAGGATCCATTGGTGTGATGTAATGCTACATTTCTCCAAATCTGTTCTGATAAGGAAACAAAGTCATCTGCATCTTGGATGGCCTGAGAGTGAGTATATTTCATCTAAATTTATTTTTTGTGTAAACTATTCCTTTAATGTCACTTGTCATATGATCATGTTTCAGGTAGCCTAACAAATATGTTCATATAATGAAGCTCTTTGGTATATAACTTTCCAAATGCAGGCTGTTTACTCAATAGTTTTTTTTTAATCTATTGTGTCTGATATTCTGTGTGTGTATCAGAGGTCGACAGGGTGTAATTTCCTGTCATTCCACTGCTATGATGCTAAGATGAGGTATTTTCACCCATAAAGAAACACAAGACATGAAATGATGGGTGTACAGACAGGGTCGGAAAGGTGTTTTTAGAGGCAGAGGAGAGGTGATGACATGGTCTAACACAGGTACGACACACGCTTTAATCACCGAGTCACTGTGGTTTGGCCATAAGCCACAATTTAGAGGCTTGATCCGACCAAAAACGCTCAAAACGTTGGGATGCAGGTGTTCAAACTGTATCCCCATTTTACCTGGCTGGTAATGCATGATCAATAGAGTACAATACATTTCAAAGATTATCTGGACAATACATTCAATATTAATAAAAAATCTTTATTTTGTGAATAATAATAAAATAGAATAATTTTGGTCCAAGATGTCAACTGGACAATACAAAGATGAACAAAGGGCTTACAGGTTTGGAACAACACCAGGGAGTAATTAATGACAGAATTTTCAATTTTGGGTGAACTATCCCTTTAATTGCAGTTAATATGCAATTAAGTGTCTGAAAACATTACATTTACAGTAGTTCACTCTTAAGTACTTCCTTTTAAATATATTGTTTTTCATATTATTTCCACAGTAAGTACTGCTGGTTTTAAATGGGCTTGGGACTTTTGACAGCCTGGAGACCAGTGGGCTGACTTGCTAAAAACTAGCTTAGCAAGGCTGCAAGACAAAGCTAGACTAAGATAGACCTGGAAGATAACAGAATTTGATGGGGGATAGGGAAATGACTGGATGGTAACCTTCATTCTGTGAAAACTCTGAAGCAAGCACATTTTCTGAACCAAGCCATGGTTAGGGTGAAACGACACAACAGAGAATTTCAGTGTATTAAGTGCTGTCTCATACTTGTAGCATTTAAATGAGCAGGATTACATTAACTTGATCTTACCAACCTTCATTAGGACTTTATTTAGTATGTATGTGCGTGTGTGTAAGCGACAGCTGTGTGCCTGCTGGCCTGTATTGAAGTCACGCTCTCTGCGGCCCGATGCCATTAGGAGCTATCAGCACAGAGCGGCAGGGCAAACCTAATGGAGCTGTTATCTGTCAGACAGGTGTATGTGTGGAAAGTGGGCTCTTGGGAGAGACACTGGTGGAGAAATTATAGCGCTCATTGATGAAAATTACAAAACACATACAGAATGACTCATATCAGTGCTTCTCAAAGTATGGAGGTTAGGGAGGCATGGCAGACTGCCCTAGTTCCCTATCTGATGGTCACTACGAGTTATGTCGAACGACATATGGGGTCTCACTTGGGATGCCAACGGGTATAAATAGGGCGACAGGTTCATCCACTTATTAGATTTTTGCTTCGGAGCCGAGTGGTTGTATGAAAGCTGTTATACTCCACAAAGCCATTCATCTACTGTGTCGGGAAGCTGTTCTGGTTGGAGGTACGGCGCAAACAGTGGTGTTCCTTTCAGCGATTCCCCTGGGTGCTTCAACTAAGAGAGCAGATTTCCTAAAATAGCAAATCGCGTCTTTTTAAAGACGCCGTTTCGTCTGCGTCCTTCTGGATGCGGTCGTTTCCTGTTCTCTGACAACGTCAAGATCGTTGTCTTCCATGTCTGGGCATTCAGCACGCTGAAGGCGCGTTCGTGGATGGTTCATGCACGCACTGCGTGTGTGACCATGGCAACGCTGCGATCGCGTCTCTCTTTTCTTAAAGGGAAAGGAGCAGACCCCTCTGTCACTACCCATTCCGGTTTCTCTGCCACAAGAGAGGACCGCCGGCTAGTGCTCTGGGAGATTTGAAGGTGACAGTGAGAGCTTCTCCGCCGGGCCATGCCCCACGGACCTCTTACCCCTTCCGCAGTGTTTGTCCTGTGCGGCTGCTGGGTGATTTTGCTGGGCTGTCTTATGGCAGTCCCAACGGGTCATTCAGAGTGCTCATGGCTATTCGATTGGTTCTCGGTGTAGAGCGCGGCTCACAACCACATTTTGCTCTGGTTCCCTTCTTCCCGGATGTGCATGGATGGCCCCTTATTACGGCCGGAAGCAGCTCATTTCATTCCTCCGTCCTCACTACCCTCGATGGCGGGGCAGCTAGGGGTGCGTCGACATTCCCCAGCAGGAGAGTGCGATTGCGGTGCACTTGTGTCTGCAAAACGCCGCCACTGGGAGGAATAGTCCGCGCCTCTCACCCAAGGCCTGTAAGCTGTCGGCCGCTCTCGCTGCCAAGGCTTACAGTGCTGCGGGCCAAGCTGCCTCTGCTCTGCATGCCATGGCTATCCTGTGAACTCACCAACCCAGGGCTTTAACAAATGCACGAGGGTAGAACCAACCCGAGGTTGATGCAGGAGCTGCGCACAGCGACTGCCCTCACCCTTCCGGGTGACGGAAGTCACGACGCAGTCCCTCGGGAAGGCGATGTCCACTCTAGTGGTCCAGTAGTGCAGTTTCTGGCTCAGCCTGGTCTGTATGAGAGACGTTGACAAAGTGCCTCCAACACGGGCTGGGGCGCGACATGCAACGGGCAGGCAGCTTCAGGGTCCTGGACAGGACCTTGACTGCTTTGGCACATCAACTGTCTGGAGTTGCTGGCAGTGCATCTAGCCTTACGGCGGTTTCGGCCGCTGTTGCTAGACAGGCACATGTTGGTCCGCACGGTACATCAACCGACAGGGCGGTCTACGATCACGTCGCATGTCTCAACTCGCCCGCCATCTCCTCCTCTGGAGTCGCTGCACGCTACCCACATCCCGGGGGAGCTCAATCGTGCAGCCGATGCACTCTCATGACAGCTCACCTTTCATGGTCCAGCTGATCTGGAGTCGATTCGGGGAAGCCCAGGTAGACCTGTTCGCTTCCCACGAGTCCTCCCACTGCCAGCTGTACTATTCCCTGTCCCAGACCCCCCTGGGCATGGATGCACTGGCACACAGCTGGCCTCGGGCTCTATGTAAGTATGCGTTTCCCCCAGTGAGCCTGCTCGAACAGATGCTGTGCAAGGTCAGGGAGGATGAGGAACAGGTCCTGTTGGTTGCGCCTTACTGGCCCACCCGGACCTGGTTTTCGGAACTCCTTGTGACAACCCCTCCCTGGCGCATCCCCCTGAGGAGGGACCTCCTCTCTCAGGGGCTTGGCACCATTTGGCACCTGCGTCCAGATCTTTGGAACCTCCACATGTGGCTCCTGGATGGGACGCGGCAGACCTAAGTGATCTGCCACCAGCGGTGGTCACTATCACTCAGGCTAGAGACCCCTCTATGAGGCAGGCCTATGCTCTGAAGTGGAGTCTGTTCAGGAATTGGTGTTCTTCTCACCGAGAAGAACCACGGAGATGCCCGGTTAGAGTCGTGCTTTCTTTCCTGCAAGAAAGGCTGGAGCGTGGGCTGTCACCCTCCACCCTGAAAGTGTATGTGGTTGCCATTTCAGCCCATCACGATGCAGTGGACGGCCAGTCCCTGAGGAGACATGACCTGATTGTTAGGATCCTAAGGGGTGCCAGAAGGTTACATCCTCCTAGGACACCCCTGTTTCCCTCCTGGGACCTCGCTATTGTCCTGGCAGGACTTCAGAGGGGTCCCTTTGAGCCGCTGGATTCAGTCAAGCTTAAGTTCCTGTCTCTCAAGACAGCGCTCCTGATCGCGCTCACTTCCATCAAGAGGGTAGGGGACCTCCAAGCATTTTCGGTAAGTGAAGAGTGCCTTGTGTTCGGGTACTCTCACATTTTCCTGAGACCGCAGCCGGGATACGTGCCCAAGGTTCCCACCACTCCCTTCCGAGACCAGGTGGTGAACCTGCAAGCGCTGCCCCTGGAGGAAGCAGATCCAGCCTTGGCGTTGCTATGTCCCGTAAGAGCGCTTCGCATATACGTGGACCGCACCCAGAGCTTCAGAAGCTCTGAGCAGCTCCTGGTCTGCTTTGGAGGTCAGCAGAAGGGGAAGGCTGTCTCCAAGCAGAGGTTGGCCCACTGGATAGTGGATGCCATCGCCTTGGCGTACCATTCCCAAGGTACGCCGTGCCCCCTGGGGGTGAGGGCCCACACCACACGGAGTGTGGCCTCCTCCTATGCGCTGACGCATGGCACCTCTCTGGCGGACATCTGTCGAGCTGCGGGCTGGGCGACACCTAACACCTTCGCAAGGTTTTACAACCTTCGTGTAGAGCCAGTGTCTTCCCGTGTGCTGGGTAACAGGTAAATTGGCGGGAAGGGCTGGCTGGGTGTCACGCTTGCTGCGCCATTCCCCCTAACACACGGATGCGAGCGCCTTTCTTCTCCCAGTAGAGTTCCCCGGTTGGCGCATCCTGGTTGAGCATCCTCCAGCACCCTCGGCAATCAGACTTGGTGGTGCAGTCTGTCGCCAGGCCCAGTACTGGTGTTAGCATGCCCGGAGCTCCGGTCAGCCCCTGTACTGGGCTAGGTGTCCATATGGCTTGATTCCCTACAGGTAATCCCATATGTCTATTTTTCCATGGTAAGTTTTCCCTCTTGGCACACCCGTGTCTTCCCTTGACAGACCCGTTCTGTCAGTCTCTTCTGGCAGCCGTTCCATCCCTACTCTAAGGTAGGACCTGCCTCAGATACCCCCTTACATATGTAGTACTGCCCCCTGGGTCAGTCCATATCAGTATCTCCACATGTCACCTCCCTACGGGTAGGATGTGGTTTCCGTAGCGACCTTTTCCTAAGGCTCACTTCCCCATTGTCTTGCCAAGCTGAAATAACAAATAGGGAAGATTTGAAGCAATCTTTCACTGAAGGTTGAAATCCCTTCCATTAACTTTATGGGGGCGGAACAGCAGCGTGGCCTTCTCCAGCAGCGATGTACTCACCCTCTGGCCCCTTCGGTACCAAGGTCAGTGAATTTGCGCTGGGGCTTTGGGAAGGTTAACACCTTAAGCGTAGCTTTTGTGGCACGCCACGTCTTGCCGACAATTGCAGCGCCACAGGGCTGTGACGGTGTTCAGGTTGTGGCGTTTTCCATAGGACCCCATATGTCGTTCGACATAACTCGTAGTGACCGACAGATAGGGAACATCTCGGTTACATACGTAACCCTCGTTCCCTGATGGAGGGAACGGAGACGTTATGTCCCCATGCCACAACCTTGAACCGGTCGCTGTTGCTGGGAAACGTTCTCGGCTCCTCAGCGTAAAACCTAATGAGTGGATGCACCTGTCGCCCTATTTATACCCATTGGCACGGGGAGTGGCTCAGGTATGTTAAATCCACTAGCCAATTTTCATTGGCATCTATATTTTCTAAAAATAATATATAATATTATATTAAATTGCTAATAATGTTTTGTTTTCAGTAATTTCATTCTTTTTCATGATTATATCAGGACAGTTGTATGTAATGCTATTTTAGTTTCATTGATATACTGTATACACAACTATATACAAAACTATAGTTTGTAATATTTTGAATTTTCTTTATATATATTTTCCTTTTTAATTTTAGTTAAAAGTTAAAGTTTTTTTTTTACTCATTTTGTTTTTATAAGCTATATTTTAAGTAAATATATATTATTTTGATATCTTATTAATTTCAGTTTATTAAGTTATTTTAGTGCTTCAAAGTAATTTTTTAGAAAGAAATTTGAAATTTAGCTTTGGCAACTAGCTTAAGTTAATGTTCATTTTATTTCAAGAAAAGTTTTCCTCATGGTTTTAGTTTTAGTTAATAATAATTACTATGGTTATGTGACGCTAAAATGTTTTTTACTTTATGCCCCATAAAATCACAATCAATTTTAATTCAGAAATTAACATATATAACATATTCATCATAGAAAAGGGATTTCAAGTAACTAGTTGTGTTAACTGCATTCTAATGTATTTTTGAAAAAAATTAATAGATAGGACAGAAAGAGTGTCATTAACTCAAAAGTCAAACAGATTGCTTTTGTCCATTAAAATACTCTGTGCAACAAGAATTTTCATTTTTATACGAATTATTTCTTTAATGGACCTGTAATATAGTGGGTTTTGAAAGTAGCTTTTAATGACTTTCTTTGTGGGTAGAAATGTGGAACAATGCGATGATGAACAAAGACATGAGGTCAGATCTCTGGCTGTGTGTGTGTGTGTTGAGAGGGTTATTGAACGCCACAGTCCCTCTAAAGAGACTTTCACAGCACTGTGGACTATAATGATAATCTATGTCCGCAGTAAAGGGATTAGATTATACTGTTTGAACTGTCACTCGGCATCATTAAAATGAAATCAACCCATTAAGCATATAGATATGCCTTCATACACACACTCACTCTCTCACACACCCATCCTGGGCATCACAAAACACCCTCATTAAATGACCTGGAGGAGCGAAAGACACATGTCTTGTTCTACACGGTCGCCCACCCCACGCTGCCTCTCTCATCTCTAATGCATTAGTAATTAAAACGTAGAAGCCGTGCACGAGTGTGTGTGTGAGTGTGACACAGCACATCTGTGCTATAGATTACTCCAACGTTCCCAGCTCACGGCTCAAATTCCCCT
Organism: Carassius carassius; assembly: GCF_963082965.1. Taxonomy (NCBI): domain Eukaryota; kingdom Metazoa; phylum Chordata; class Actinopteri; order Cypriniformes; family Cyprinidae; genus Carassius; species Carassius carassius. Next base: position 18,333,758 of record NC_081759.1, on the reverse strand, counting down.
CTGAACATTAGTGAACGTCTTGAATGCAGAGCTCAATGCACGTGTGTGAGGTGTATCTAAGGTCACTGTTGCTGCAAACATATAACAGCCAATGGACAAATGAGGAAAGCTATACAGTATATTATTTAATCAATTTAAGATTACTTTACATAGACATTTGGATTGCTAGACCATCTCAAAATATGCAGGATGCACTCTCAGAAAACAAAAAAGGTACCAAACTGTGGTGGTATCCTTTATGTACACTTAAGATATTAACATGCACTTTTTAAAGTACTAATGTGTACCTTAATATGCATCATTCAGTGAATAAACAGTGAATGAAATACATATAAAATTGTGCATAATTTTCACAATTGTCAATAATAACAATTTCTTACTTACAACCAATACCAATTATTATGAAATGAAGTTTGATAAATTTGACTTATTTGTTGGTGTTCATACTGTAAATATAATCATTCAAATCAACCTCATCCTTAACGAAATATTAAAAATTGAATTTATAAGAAAACCTGAAATATGACAAGAGAGTAGTAAGGGACACTTTTTTCATATGCATGTTTTTTTTAGCATTATCATTCTATACAATGAATATATGTTTTAAAATAGTGTTCCACAGAAGAAAGATAAAAATACTTGTTTTGAAGAACATGGTACAGTAAATACAGAACTTTTCTTTTTCAGTTAAATGTCTAGAGTTAAAAGAAGAAAGGGTTAATTCACCCAAAAGCTTCATTCCAAACTCATAAGACTTCTGTTCAGCTTCAGAACACAAATAAATAATATTCTATCATCATTTTTGTCCATCTGTTGAAACTCAATGCAACAAAAACTTTCAGCAAAAAGTATAAAGTGACAAACATGTGATTTGAGCAGTTTAGACTTGATTTCTTCATATGATGAAGTTTAATCACATCCAAACCTTCATACTGTATGAACAGACCTCAAGTGAGGCAAGTATGGCTGAGCTGCAGTTTACCATATTCAATATTCTCTTTTTTTTATGTGCGACGATCAGTGTTTATAAAGGCCTCAATTAAATCATTCATATAAAGTGATCATGTTTATATGAATAAAGGCCACAATTCAATTTATTCATAAAGCAATTGTGTTTCTTCAGTAGAAGACACAAAATGCACGATTCATATGGATTACTTTTTATGTAGATAGACAAAAACTAAAAATATGTTTTGGAATATCAGGAGGGTTTAGAGGGTGAGTTAAAGATGAGAGAACTGTTATTTTTGGGTGAACTGTAACATGTGGCTTGAACTCGGCTCCAGCTTCATGAAACCGCAAACTATCAGTTCAAATTCAAGTTCTTTGTTCTTATTGCATGAGGCTGGAACAATGGAGTCAATCTGCTGTTCTTTCACAGTACATCAGCGATAGTTCAAGCGTTTGTCTTCTCACCAACCTATCGAGATCTGGGTTTAGCTGTGATGTTGAGTTAATGAACTGTTTTAATGTCTCTATTCCTCTACTGTGGTGACACATTACTCATGTAAAATGCAGCATGGACTGACCTGATGGATGGCGACTATTTGTATTGATTGATTGCCGTCGTGTAGCTTTCCAAATAGATTTAACAGATTCCACATCCAAGGGCAGCACCCATTGATTTTAGCAGTACAGCCAATCACAGACAGCAAAGAGAGCAAAGAGAGGTGCCGCTAACACCACGCTTCATGTACTCACCCCTCATGATACCAGACATAACACTGTGCACACAGAAGCAGACATTACCACTGTCGGAAAAATACACACAGAATTGATTTTCTTTCTCCATACGTCTTCTTACTTGAGCTCTTTCCATTTGTCTTCCTCTCTTCTAGACACTGTTCTGTCCTTGTTTGGTCTGTAAATAATCACTTGTAAAGTAATACTAAATATGCAAATGGGTTTTTTCTAATCTCATAACAGCAGGAGATTAAATGAAAACCAGCTGAGATTTCAGCAAACAGGTAGGCTTTGGAGAGCGATGGGGTGGAGGTGGTGAAGGAACAATAATCCAAAAATCTTTTCTTTTCTTTATATATACAGTACAGACCAAAAGTTTGGACACACCTTCTCATTCAAATGTGTATAATTCCACATGTGTTAATTCATAGTTTTGATGCCTTCAGTGTGACTCTACAATTTTCATAGTCATGAAAATAAAGAAAACTCTTTGAATGAGAAGATGTGTCCAAACTTTTGGTCTGTACTGTATGTATATATACAGATATTTATGCTTTCCTACGTGGTTATGATTCTTCAATATCAAAACATAATATTAATAACAATAACAAAAAATAAAATTTTTGAAAAAAAATGTTGTTCATTTAATTGAAAAAAAAAACTCAAATTAATTCTCTCACTCTTTGACTAAACTTTCAATTTCCTTTTCTTTTATAGTTTTAACAGCATTTCTAAATCTCTCTTCTGCACACTCTCTTCTGTCTCGGGCTTCAATGACATTTTTCACATGCAAAGATTTCCCATCTGTCACTGGCATCTCTCTTTATCCATTTTCAATTTAAAACTATTTTACTGCCATTATTTTTATTCTACATCTTTAGTCCATGTACAAATGTACATGATATTTAAGCATTTGGGAACAATATTTGATCAGCTTATAAATTCTCTAGGGGCCGAACCCATGACTTTGGCATTTGTAGCACTATGCAAGTGAAACTAAAGGAACTATTTGTGATTAAAAAAAATGTCTCAGCTCTCATAAAAATAATAATGATATAAATGCACAATACACAATAAATATAGAACAGAATGGAAATAGAACAATCAATACATCTATAATATTCTGTTTTACATGGATATGGAGATACACTAGCAGTGGTTGGTGATAACGATGTGCAGCTCAAAAAACGAATTTTGCTCTTACAGATATAACTACATTTGACATATTACATTTACATTTGACTGAAACAATGTGCAATGATGGTTAAAAACATTTCTTCACTTCTCTCTTATCTAAAGGAGAAAGTATGCCTTGTAATTCTCTCTCTTTTGTCTGTGTTGTACCCCTTAATATCACGAAGGGTTTTAGGTAAAGGCTTTTTAATAATTCAGTAACCAGCTTTTCAACAGCTCAGAAACCTCAGCACAAATCCCATTAACAAGCCATGAATTATTTCAACCTTCACATCTGTCCACAACCCTTGTGAACACACACACACACACACAGACGCGCGCACGCTCGGCTCAATTTGCCTAATGGCCTTAGTCTAAACAGTTTTTTTTCCTGTGATCCTTTCAAGTGTGGTCCTCAGTGCACACAGCAATATTACAGTCTGTTTAAGATGCAGATTAGATTGGACTAAACACATTGTGACAATATTGGATTATTTAGGAGTGTCAACACAAACATATATTGTTTTAAAGCAAGGTTAGCATAAAACTGACATGATAAATGCTTTACATAAAACAGAAATTCAATGTTAAAAAGTTAATACAGGACTTTTTAGGTGTCACCTGAATGCAATATGCCTTTAAATCAGCCAGGAATTGATTTAGCTGCTTCATACGACTGGTTTGCTTATGATTCATAAATCAGCTGCCTTCAAGTGGAGATGAAAATATTGCTATCTTGAATTACATGCACATGAATGACGAATTTAAATTTGAGTCAATGACAAAAGAGTCATAAAAAAAAAAATCCTTTCTTTCTAACTATGTTGGTTAAAAAAAAGTTTGTATCATTTCAAATAAATATACATTTTTCAGTTGTTTGTTCTTTATTTTTCATTCTTTCGTTCATTAGTTCTAAATATCATGAATTATTAATATATAAATACACATAATTACATTTAATATAATGTTATATATGGCATGACATACGTACAGTACAGTACAGTACAGTACACCACACATGGTTCAGGTTAATGTCTGACAGGGTAATAAGAATAGTCTAATTCATAAAAGAGATTATTGTGCTTGAAATCAACAATAGCCTCAAACAGCATTCAACAGGCCAGTCAGTCAGTCACACACACACACACACACACACACACACACACACACACACACACACACACTTTGAAAAAAGGTGCTTGAACGTATAGCTTTGGGATCCTGCTGCAGAAAGGCCAGCACCTTGCTAGAGCTGCACAATTAAGAAGTAATTGGCAAAACCAGCACAATATCTTGGTGTAATTTGTGCATGTAATGAATCCATTAAGGCTGAAGCAGCCAGGAAGCCCTGGAGGTTGTATATGCCGACCCATACCAAGAAAAAGTATACTTCAAGTTTATTTTATTAAGTCCTAGGTGTATGTGACTTTCTTCTTTCAGAATAACCCAATCGAAGTTATATTAAAAATTATGCTTGCTCTTCCAAGCCTTTCATTTGGTGTAAGCGGATGTTTCTTGTCAACAGTTCAGAAGATAAAGAAAATAAAGTGCGCAAATCTGTAATAAAACGTCCCTCACACGGCTCTGGGGGGTGAATAAAGGCCCCCTGTAGTGAATCCATGTGTTTTTGTAAGATAAAAAGGAAATTCGAGAGTAGAAGATGGACGAATTTTCATTCTTGGGTGAACTAACCATTTAAGTAAAGTTCAAGTATATTTTTAAGAATACTTTATGTAGCAAGTATACAAATATCAGTGCACTAGAAGAAGTATACTTGTAAGTGTACTATTTCAATACTCCTTGGGACTAAATTGGCCCACTTTGTAGAATATAAAAGTATACGTTTAAGTAAACTTCAAGTATAACAGTAGTAAACTTTGAGTACAAAACTAGTCTACATCTATGATTTTAGTTTGTACTGCAGCTATACTAAATGTGAACTTAGGTATAGTTCAGGTATAGCCTACTGATAGTTTTACCAATTAAATACTTGTAGAATTTTTGAAGTATATTTATTTATTTATTTAAGCTTCATGCATTAATTTTGTAAACACTTGAATGTGGGTAAGTTTCATAAAAAAAGAAAGAAATAAACAACATTTTAAACGAAAGCTGAAAAAGACTCAGATTGATAATCAAAATGTAGATGGAATTGATTAACACCCCAAAGCTTGACAGTCATTACTGCTTCATGGGTCGACAATTTTTTTTCATAACGTTACATAGTTTTGATGCTCTTTTATATCTGATCTGTTAGATTACATGTGGAAGCATCTGTTGTTTTGGTTTCTTCTTTGCTTGTTTCTGTACAGAAGATGTGTAATAGCGCCCTCTACTGTATAACAATGAAAACATGGATTTACGGAGCACTAGTGTAGCTCAAATAGACTTTTTCTAAATATATATTTACTTTTGCTAAATATATATATATGTATATATCAAGTATACTTGAATTACATTTTAAGTACTGTATTTTCACCACTATAACATATACACTATAACACAACATTTTGACGCACTGTTGTTTTTTGAGAAAATTAAAGGCTTTTAAGTGCGCCTTATAGTGCGGAAAATACGGTATATTTCTGAGAAGTACATAAAGCACATTTCTGAGAAGTAAATAAAAAGTAGACAAAGTATACTTTCCTATTTTTTTTGTTTAAATGAATTAAACTAGCACACTTGAATAAACTTCTTTTTCGTAAGGGGAGCTGAAGAAATGAACTTTCGACAGGGAAGACAAGTCTAACAACAGTCACGGAGCAGGAATACAACATCCATGAGGAACCCAAGAGCTCTTGATGTTAATGAGATTAAAGAGCAGTTCACAAAACACACGTTCCTGCATTCAGAAACAGCACAAAGGAGTGAATCTGAACAAAGGGGTTTAAGACATTTACTACTATATTTGTACTATTTTTACCAAGAAACATTATCTAAAAAAACGGACATTAAATGCATTAAATGCTTGGTAAAGCAAACCGTATAGAGTCTTAGTATAGAGAATCAAGTATACCAAAGAGCTGTGTAATAAGAATAGACAATATCTTTTTAATGTACAATGTAATGCATCATGCCGTAGATTTAATCAGCATTTTTTGTCATATGAGGTCTGACATCCATTAATCAGACACTAAAGCCCCACCAGCTCGTCGTCATCTATCCTGCTAAAGGTCAGAGATACTAATCACACTGGTTAACATCTCAGTGAGACACAGCTGAAGTCACAGACATCATTTGGCTGTGTTTAACGCAGAGGAATGAGCAGAGCTTGTTTCTGTGCATGCAGTAGAGCATTTGCTGCTCATTATTTTGCTCTCATCTACTCTCTGGGTTGATCTCTCCACCTCTACTGTCCCCACTTTACTCTGAGAGATTTGACAGATGGTCGCATCTCAGTTCACTTCGTGGCCTCAGTGATGAACAAACATAAACACAATCACACTTTAATATGAAATACAGTCTACAGTAGGGTAAATATCACAAAGATACAATACTGTTCAAAAGTTTGGGGTTGGAAAGATATTTTTACTGATTTTGTAAAACATTGTTCACCAAGGCTGGATTTATTTGTATTGTTATATTGTCATATATTATTAGTGTTATTATATTTACAATAACTGTTGTTATATAGTGTATATAAAATCAGTGTTGAAAACAGTTGTGCTGATTATTATCTTTGTGGAAACAGGATTCTTTGATGAATAGAAAGCTCAAAGAATCAGTATTTTTAATATTTTTTTTTTATTTTATTAAATTATTTATTAAATGATATAAAAGTATTTACTGTCATATTTGATCAATTTACTGCATGCTAGCTGAGTTAAAGTAGTAATTCATTTTTTTTGTCACATTTCACCCCAAAAACAAGAGAAAAATTATTAATTTTATGTAGCTTATATTTTGCTTTGAGTTATGATTTTATGTATTGTGACATTATTTTAATGACAATTTCACCCCCTAATTTTCATGACATAATGCATTCAGATGTTGCACAATGCAGTTTTGTTTTTGTAATTCAAATAATTTTCTTTTTTTCTATTACTGAATTACAGTAACACAGTTCACCATATTGACAGTTTATTTATTTATTCATGGCAGTATACACCTAATATAAATACTACTTTATCACATTTATTTATTTTTTTATATTTAAAAATATTTTTTTTAGCATTTATTTGGTAGTTTGAAAGGACTTGAAGTGAGGGCCTTGAGTGCAGCTCATAAAGCTGAGGCACCAACATTTAAATTGTAAGTATAATTTTAATGATATATAATTCTTATTATTTGCACACAATAGTAATTAGAATAAGATTATTTAGCATTACCTTAATAAGAAATGCCATTAAAAAATAATGCCTCAATGCACCAAATCTTAATGGGCCCAAAATAGGCTTCACTTTCTTTCAGCAAAATATGATTTCTTATTTCTTTCTTTTGATTTTGGGGTGAAATATATTACAGGGGCATGTTTCTAACAAGTTTTTTGTGAGATTCACCCCCTTTGGCTTCAGAGCTTGAAAAACTCAACCAAAAAGACTGAAAAAGAAAAAAAATGAATTAAAGGTTAAAAGAAAAAAAAGACAGAAGAAAGAAACCAGCAAAGCAAAACTCAGAGATAAAGAAAATAGACATTCTAAACCCAAGAAAGAGTGTTGGAGAAAAAGGGCAAGAGATACTCGAATAGACTCAATTATACTGAGAGAATAAGAGACAGACAGTGAGAGAGAGACAGCGCTTTTAAGTCATACTATAACAGTCTGAAAGTAATTACAGAGAAGTGAAGATAACATACTCCAGGTTATATGATGCCAGAAATCCACCAACACTTTCAGAAGTCTCTCAGATTAAGCTTAAACTCCTGAAATTTAAAGTAAGACTTAAGTGCTGTGCTTCAATCTGACATGCATCTTCAGCTCCAGGCACTCCAGGGCTTCTGTGACCCATTCACCGTTTGACCTTTTTCTCCCACATGAGTTCACCCAGAGGCCTCAATCCAATGTGCTTTTTTCATTTCTCTACAGATTAATCCACTTGGATTACTTCAAAAATGTCACTAAGCAACCCCCCCCCCATAGCTATAATATCTATTTTTTTAAAAATCCCAAAATGTGCATGTAGAAATGATAGATGATGTGATGAGAGTTGAAAGTCGGCAGTTAATATTAATTTTAATTAATATTATTATTTGCTTAACCACTTTAAAATGGCATTTTTGTTTGCATTTAGTTAGAACACGTAAAGTAAACGACACACATACAGCAAGATAATATAATTTCATTTTCCTGGCCTATGACTTGAAGCAAATATCCATCCCTTCTTAAAAATCTGTGTTAAAAGAGAGCTGCCTGTTGTGCCATTTAATTAAGCCACCTGCTATAGACTATATCCAGCTTAGGCGTGTTCTCCCTTTATTTTTTATTTGTATATATACTGTTTGAATGACAGCTTGGTAAACCTGTTGGCGATCAAATATTCAATATCCCTACTCATCATAAGTACTTGGTATATTATCAGCGTAGCGACAGACTTTCAAACTAATCAATAGCTTTCAGTCACGTGACTGGCTTGAAGACCTGGAGGGCAAAACATCCACAGCACAAGCCTATCAATTTTCCATCTGGTTCACAACCTCAAATATTTAGATCACCTCTCAAAAAAAATAAAACAAAGGTATGTGAACAAAATGCTCGTTTTGTCCATTTGTAATCCATATTATGCACCCACGCGAATTTTTCAATCATTAAACAGTGCGCCAAACATTGTAAAAACACTTGAAGTGCCTTAATATATCTAAAACAGTAATATTAAATTGAGTAATCACTATATTTATGTTGCATAGTTTAAATACGCAAGCAGATGAAGTCGGAATATGAATGCAAGTTCAGTGTTTTCCTCATAATGGTTTTCTATGGCAAACCCTTTAATGTGAAACGTTGCAAATTGTGTTTACCTGTATTTTCTGGGTTCATATGGTTGCTTGTACAAAATATACTGTACATCATCAATAAGGTGTTTACTGAATTTCACCTTTTAATATCTGTGTTTTACTACATTACTAAATGCAAACTGCATAAAAATAACTGGCGGTCAGTGGAGCATAGCTTCATTTTGCATGCCAGGTGTGTGTTCCTATGAGTGTGTGACGCCACGTGAAAACTATCAATAGCACGTCATTTACGTCTCTATGATGATTGGTTAATATACCAGAAGGGAGGTAAGCCCCTTGCAAGGTTTCTTTTCTCAACCCTCCTCAGCGCTGAAAGGCAAAGGCAAGAGAACTCTTCCCGAGCCTCTTCCTTCCCTTCTCTGTCACTTAGCGGTTTTAATCACGTCAGCTTTGGCACATTCGCGATAGAAAAGCGGCGCTTTCCAATTTCAGTAACATGTTATGGTATTACATTTTGAGACATGAACTGAAATGAATTGTGAATTTTATTAACATTAAATCATCCTCAACCCATTTTTACCTCAAAATTTTGGGGAAGTTGTGCCTCCCCTGCGTCCCCAAACGAGCCACCACTGAAAGTCAGTGGATGACACAGAGAAGAAAAGAGCAACTTGGACATTCTGCATGATATGTCCCTTTATATTCTACACAATAAAAGAAACACAAACATACAGTACACACACATATCCCATCTGAACCAAATGCTGTGATGACAAAGACGTGGGCTTGTACTTTATTTGAAGAATTTGAATGCGCTGACTCTCCAGCTTCAACACACACACAAACACAACTGTAGTTTATCATTTAGCAAGCTAAGAATTTCAGCTCAGCATTGGTCTCTTTAGTCACAGTCTTCATAAATAAGCATACTGTAACAAGGAGTCGAAGGCGTTCGGATCCATATGCAGCATTTATTCAACAGAATGGTAATACAGGCAGAGATCAGAAATGGCGTCAGGTGTGTCAGGGATAACCAGAATCGTAACCAGAAACAAGCAGAGATCGGGACAGGCAGCGGAGAATCAGAGAATCAGTCCAAAGGTCAAAACACAGGAATAACAAACACTGGGAAAACGCTCGGAAATGTCAGACTGGCTGAACAAGACTTCGCAGTTAGTGAGAGTGAGTGTGCTGCTTTTATGTGTGTGTGTAAATGAGGTGCAGGTGTGACAAGGAAATTGGCTGATGAATGAGGTGCAGGTGTGGCAGGGTGATTGTGATGCAGTGACTCATGGGTAATGTAGTTCGGGTGTGGTGCAACAGTTTGAGAGGTGCTAGTGTCCAAGTGACAACTGGTGGTGAATGGGTGAAATGGTCCTGACTGGAGTGCCCTCTACTGAAGCTCATGGGCACTCCATCTAATGATCGTGACATAGCCCCCCCCCCCCCCCCCCCCAAAGGAGCGGCTTCCAGACGCTCAAAACAATCTAGGAGGGCGGTGGAGCGGAGGCGGAACAGGTGGAGGGATGGAGGGCTAGGTCCATGAAGAAGTGCCGTGGTCGGGGACCGGGGCAGAGCAGGCAGAACTGGAGCCCTTCCTGGGCCTAACTCAGGAAAACAGGAGCCCCTCCTGGATCTGACATAGGAGACAGGGGCCCGCCATGGGCTTAACTCGGGAACAGGAGCCAGCCATGGGCCTAACTCGGGAACAAGGGTCCACCAAGGCAGAGCAGGTGGCGTGGGGGCCCACCAGAGTGGAGCAGGTGGAGCTGGAGCCCACCAGGGAGGAGTAAAGGACCACCACAGCCGAGAAGATGGGACAGCAGCCCACCAGGGCAGAGCAGAGGACCACCACAGCTGAGAAGACGGGACAGAAGCCCACCAGGGCGGTGCAGAGGACCACCACAGCCCAGCAGACGGGACAGAAGCCCACCAGGGCGGAGCAGAGGACCACCACAGCTGAGCAGACGGGACAGAAGCCCACCAGGGCGGAGCAGAGGACCACCACAGTGGAGTCGATGGCACAGGACAGCAAGTCTGCTCAGGTGGGACTGAAACAGAGAACATTAACAGGTTAATAGCGGCCTCCGTGGCCGTGATAAGATGGTAGCTGGCCTCCGTGGCCATTACAGGGCAGGCGGTGAGTTCATGGAGGACCTCCGTGGCCATGACAGGACAGACAGAGAGTTGGTGGATGGTCTCCGTAGCCCTGACCGGAATGAATGAGAGCTCATTGACGGCCTCCCTGGCCGTGACAGGATAGAACGAGAGCTCTGAGATTTGACGAGGCTCTGGGAGTTCGGCTGAGATGTGACGAGGCTCTGGTAGATCTGTGGTGATTTGATTGGGTTCATGAAGATCAACTGTGACTTGACTGTGCTCATGAAGATCGTTGGTGACTTGACTTTGCTCATGAAGATCGTTGGTGACTTGACTTGGTTCCTGAGGATCAACTGTGACTTGACTTAGTTCACGGAGGTTAATGGTGACTTGACTTTGCTCATGAAGATCACTGATGACTTGACTTTGCTCATGAAGATCATTGATGACTTGACTTTGCTCATGAAGATCGTTGATGACTTGAATTTGCTCATGAAAATCGTTGGTGACTTGACTTGGTTCCTGAGGATCAACTGTGACTTGACTTGGTTCCTGAAGAACGACTGTAATTTCACTTAGTCCTTGAAGATCACCGGTGACTCGACTCGGTCCTTGAAGATCACCGGTGACTCGACTCGGTCCTTAAAGATCACCGGTGACTCGACTCGGTCCTTGAAGATCACCGGTGACTCGACTCGGTCCTTGAAGATCACCGGTGACTCGACTCTGTCCTTGAAGATCACCGGTGACTCGACTCTGTCCTTGAAGATCACCGGTGACTCGACTCTGTCCTTGAAGATCACCGGTGACTCGACTCTGTCCTTGAAGATCACCGGTGACTCGACTCTGTCCTTGAAGATCACCGGTGACTCGACTCTGTCCTTGAAGATCACCGGTGACTCGACTCTGTCCTTGAAAATCACCGGTAACTCGACTCTGTCTTTGAAGATCACAGGTGACTCGACTTGACTCTGAAAGGTCAACGGTGACTAGCCTTGGCTCTGGAAAGTCCATGGTAACTAGTCCTGACTCTGGAAGGTCAACGGTGACTAGCCCTGACTCTGGAAGGTCAACGGTGACTAGCCCTGACTCTGGAAGGTCAACGGTGACTAGCCCTGACTCCGGAGGGTCCACGAGCACCTGACTAGACTCTGGAGGGTCAACGGTGACTAACCCTGACTCTGGAAGGTCGACTGTGACTAACCCTGACTCTGGAGAGTTCACTGGAACCTGACTCGACTCTGGAGAGTTCACTGGAACCTGACTCGACTCTGGAGAGTTCACTGGAACCTGACTCGACTCTGGAGAGTTCACTGGAACCTGACTCGACTCTGGAGAGTTCACTGGAACCTGACTCGACTCTGGAGAGTTCACTGGAACTTGACTCGACTCTGGAGAGTTCACTGGAACCTGACTCGACTCTGGAGGGTCAACTGGAACCTGACTCGACTCTGGAAAGTCAATGGGCACCTCCTCAGCCTCGGGAACAGCATCGGGCACCGCCTCGGCTTCCGGAACAGCATCGGGCACGTCCTCCTGGACGGCAGCGGCCCGCTTGGGAACGTCCTCCTGGACGGCAGCGGCCCACTCTGGAACGTCCTCCGGGCTTTGAGGAATGGTAGACGCCTGTCTCCTCCTCCTCCGCCCTCTATGATGGCGAGCCAGTGGCACCTTGATGGAAGACTCAGGCGTTGAGTCAGCCATCTTGTCTGGCAACACAGGTGTAGATTCGGCCATCCTGTGCAATGGTGCTGGGCTGGCGGCCATCTTGTGCAGCGGCGCTGGGCTGGCGGCCATCTTGTGCAGCGGTTTTGGGGCTTTAAAGTCCTCTGCCTCTCCCACAGTGAAAGGAGAACCACATAACAAGAGTGCAAAGTCCATTATGTCCCTTAAGCTTCAATTAAACTCGCCTCTAGGTAACCATGATTTTACTGGTTCATTGAGTCCAAAACGGAATAGATCCTTAAACAAGACTTCATCGTCTAGAGGAACTCTATAAACCAATTCACAGAACTGTTGAACATAGTCCTCAATAGGTCGATCTCCTTGCTTTAGATCTAACAGCAGGTCTACTGAATCTGTGGTTAGGCTGGATTGGTGATATGCTGACATTGAAACAGGAACCGATACCTCAGTGACAAGGGGATACCGGGCTGCTGGATCCTGGTATGGCGAAGTCTTCTGTAACAAGGAGTCGGAGGCGTTTGGATCCATATGCAGCATTTATTCAACAGAATGGTAATACAGGCAGAGATCAGAAATGGTGTCAGGTGTGTCAGGGATAACCAGAATCGTAACCAGAAACAAGCAGAGATCGGGACAGGCAGCGGAGAATCAGAGTCGGAATAAACAGTCCAAAGGTCAAAACACAGGAATAACAAACACTGGGAAAATGCTCGGAAATGTCAGACTGGCTAAACAAGACTTCGCAGTGAGTGAGAGTGAGTGTGCTGCTTTTATGTGTGTGTGTAAATGAGGTGCAGGTGTGGCAAGGAAATTGGCTGATGAATGAGGTGCAGGTGTGGCAGGGTGATTGTGATGCAGTGACTCATGGGTAATGTAGTTCGGGTGTGGTGCAACAGTTTGAGAGGTGCTAGTGTCCAAGTGACAACTGGTGGTGAATGGGTGAAATGGTCCTGACTGGAGTGCCCTCTACTGAAGCTCATGGGCACTCCATCTAATGATCGTGACACATACATTTGTTTAGCTGTCCATATAGATGCTAATATAGATCATGTATAATGCTTTTGTGCTCTTTTATGCATACACAAATAGAAATGCACACTTTGCAACATGTCTGAAAGGGACAAGGTAAAGAATTCTAAAAGCATTTTGCATTCATACAAACAAACACTGCTTTAACCTGTAAAAAAGGCTATTTTACAGCATGTTTACACAATAATGATTGCACTAAAAACAGAAATGTTATTCCTTTGTGTTTTAGAAAGTTTTGCATACGGACAAAATGTTTTCAAAATGACTACAAAAACTGTATTATGCATGCTAGGAAAGTAGTTGGCGATGTTACATTGTAAAGACTCACTACATGTCTGTGCACATATATAAACACATACGCTAAACATAATGTGCATGCACATAACGTCACCGTTTTCATAAATTCACGATTTCGTAGTTTATACAAAGATGATAACGTTATCATTTTCAAAAACCTTTAGCAATTTACAAACAATTGAATTTACAGGCACCCAAGACATGTTGCTCTGTTTATGAATGGCCATATACGCATTTTAAATAAAAACAGTGTCGTGCAAACACCCCCTACATTATTATCCTTACATTAAATCTAAATTTGATAATAATGTCACCTTTAATAGTTGTGCTGGATCTAATATTAAGATATACAATAATATAACAACCCAGGTTAATTTGACAAAATGTACCTATGGACAAATTTCTGCAAAATAATATTACATTGTGTCTTGCAAATTTTGTGGCAGTTTCAAAGTGCAGTGTCCAGTGAGTGTAAAAAAAAAAAAACACATTATTTTCCACATACTGTACATTATCGTTTCTCCTATATGCCCAGCCTTTCTGAAAGGCATCGATTTTTACAAAACTCATCGTTCTGAAAAGCGAGGTGTGCTCTGATTGGTCAGTTATCCAGTGCGTTGTGATTGGCAGAATGTTTCAAGCATGTGACAGAAATGTTACGCCCCTCAACATATACTGCTATGGCATGTCTCGCATGTGGGGGCATGTTTAAACGAGCTGATTTAGGAGGGTGTGGATAAGTCTTAACTTTTATAAAGAATATCTGTTTGGATTTGAGACTTTAGTCTTTGCAACTTTACAGATCTTCTTTATGCAACAAGAGCTTGTAACACCCCAAAGAGTAAGGAAAAGATTGAAATCGCATCATATGACCCCTTTAAAAATTTTTTGCATAAATCTTAAAAATTCAGCAACCAGACACATAAATATAAACCTTTTACCAGAATCTTGTGAGTGCTGACCAATACGTATTGATCCATGTTAACACTAGTTAAATAGCTCTTGTTTCCTTTATTTTTATAGTCTAACAGAAAGATTTCAGTGCATTTAGGAGTCTGATAGAGCAAGGTTTGGCGTGTTCAGTCATCTGAATGAATTACGCTTGATGTGTACGGTAGTATGACAGAGATTTATTGTGTTTGGAGTTAAATAGAGTGAGGCTTGATGTGTTTAGCAGTCTAACAGAGGTTTGGAGTATTTGGTTGTGATGGCACTCAAATGCACTGCTGAATACTGATGAAGTACAGACACACCATTTCAATTCATGGGCTGTCTGATATCAAAACAAAGTCTTTTAAGACATCTTGGGCAGATGTGTCCATGTTCAACACATCAATAAATATATGGAGGCTTACAGAGGTCTCTCTCACTCTATTTATCTAGCTCTGCTCTTTTGTTTTTGTCCTAAGAGGTTTATAAATGAAATGGGGATATCTTTAACGATTCTTCAGTACTTTAATCCTTTGGGACAGGATGCAGACAATCATCTTGAAATAGAAAAGTAATTATGGCACATCTCCTTTGCCTGATGATATAGGATAATTACTTTTTTAGTCTCTCGCTTAAACAAAAATGCATGCCTGGTGTTCAGGGAGAGACGTAACCTTTGGCGAACAATGTTTGATTGATGAGGTGACTCATTTTCCTGTATGAAATGATTAGCGATCACAATCAGAGGCTAGCACCTCTCCAGCTCTGTGGCTCTCCAATTTGCCTGACCAAATTGTCAAAACCACAGTCATGGAAAGAAAAAACTGTCATTACTCTAACATCAGATACTTGTGACTCAAGTGGAGGCCACTCATTTACAGGGGAAGTCGTGGCCTAATGGTTAGAGAGTCGGACTCCCAATCGAAAGGTTGTGAGTTCGAGTCCCGGGCCGGCAGGAATTGTGGGTGGGGGGAGTGCATGTACAGTTCTCTCTCCACCTTCAATACCACGACTTAGGTGCCCTTGAGCAAGGCACCGAACCCCCAACTGCTCCCCGGGCGCCGCAGCATAAATGGCTGCCCACTGCTCTGGGTGTGTGCTCACAGTGTGTGTGTGTGTGTGTTCACTGCTCTGTGTGTGTGCATTTCGGATGGGTTAAATGCAGAGCACAAATTCTGAGTATGGGTCACCATACTTGGCTGAATGTCACTTCACTTAAGGGAAGTCGTGGCCTAATGGTTAGAGAGTCGGACTCCCAATCGAAAGGTTGTGGGTTCGAGTCCTGGGCCGGCAGGAATTGTGGGTGGGGGGAGTGCATGTACAGTTCTCTCTCCACCTTCAATACCACGACTTAGGTGCCCTTGAGCAAGGCATCGAACCCCCAACTGCTCCCCGGGTGCCGCAGCATAAATGGCTGCCCACTGCTCCGGGTGTGTGCTCACAGTGTGTGTGTGTGTGTTCACTGCTCTGTGTGTGCATTTCGGATGGGTTAAATGCAGAGCACAAATTCTGAGTATGGGTCATCATACTTGGCTGAATGTCACTTCACTTACAGAGCCGTGCTTTTATCTGGGGGATGAACGAGACATGCGTTCAGCATACAAACATCTGATGTTTGTCAATCGGTAGGGGCCGATTGATCTGTCTTCAGCTGAGAGGAGCTTCTGCCTGCTAATGACAGTGACGAATGCACTCACATTTGATACATTTTGACTTCCAGTTCTAAAGACAAGAAAAAGCATGCCATCTGAAATGAACATGAGGTTTTATTTGTTTGTGTGTAGAAGCTGAACAACAGTAGCTGAGAAAGTGACTTGATCTGCATGTTTTGTGATAGACTCTGCTATATTCTTATATTATTTTATATTTTTTATATTTAAGTTCTGTCATGAAACTCTAGATGGCTTAGACAGATTGGTCAAAAACATTAAACTACTTGGCACAAACTGTTCATGTTTTATATGCAGCCAATGAGTTTGCTGCTTTACATTTAAATGTCTGGCTAGCATTCTCTAGAGCATTTTGCAGCGTGCTTTTTTTGCAGGGTTCCTCTGAAACCCTCCACCTTCCCCAGCTCCACCTCTATAGATCTGCAATGGGTTATTTTATGTTATTTGTGCAGAAGCAGTATGTCTTAAATACAGGACCGTATTGTTGTATGTACTAGCAGTAGTAAGTTCCTGTTCTTGTTTGCAGCAGTAGCAGAAATAATATACAACAGCAATAACCAACAGCAGCAGCATAGTAGCTGATCTATTCCGCCAAGACCAAATACATTAACATACATTAACAAAGTTACTTGTAATACGTACACTGTCACAAGAAAACGTTACTTTACGATATTTATCTGCCCATCACCATATCACACTGATTTTTAAAATGTGTTTTAACAAATGTAATTACATTTTACTTTATATTGTAAAAATATGTATACAATGTCGGTTTGCTTTATTGAATTGGTTGCACAATTCACAATCTATGTCTACAATAATTGATATTTTGTCATATTGGTTTAGCAATTTCTGTCTGCGTAGATAACAACTAAATATAAAAAAGGCTTCAGAGATTAATCTGAAACAAGGTTAAAGTGTTCCCTGAGCGCAGTTTTGTCTGTTTTGTTAAACACAGCAAGATAATAGTTTCTCTTGTGAAGCTGACCTGTATCAGCAAATTTCACCTGAAAAATAAATAAATAAATAAAATCAAGGAATCCATGAAGAACTAAATCACCTACATTATTCTGTCCACCTCTCTGATATACGGAAGAGTGAGATTCACTGCATCCCCAGCTTACATATCCAGTGTCCTGCCTGACAGTTGATAAATGTGTGGCTGCATTCTTCACCTTGTTACTCACAGCTCCCCCAATGATGGGGGCTTTTGGCTGTTTAATACCTCTGAAATACAATTATTCCTTTATTGCTGCATTATGGGAGCAGTAGAGATGGATGGCAGTGGTAGACTCTAGTCGAGGAAAAACAAGCGAAGTCAGAACATAAAGAGCACCACCACGCTGTTTTATCCAAGGGTCAAAAATCAGAGATGAGAGAGTGAGAGTTGCTTGAAGGGACTTTGTGAAAGAGTCAAACCATTCTGGTACATAAAAAAAAGTAAAGTGACGTGACATACAGCCAAGTATGGTGACCCATACTCGGAAATTTGTGCTCTGCATTTAACCCATCCAAAGTGTTCACAAACAGCTGTGAACACACACACACATCGTGAACACACACCCGGAGCAGTGTCCTGTATCACATCCTAATATGAAATCAATCTAACCCACAATAACCAAGGCCAGTCAAGCACCAGTGTTGAGAAATAAACATAAACAACCAAACTATCCTCTCATTCATTCCACTACACTTACTCTTAATGCATGATTTACTAATTATAATTGACTAATGTATTATAAATGATAATTTAATAACTTTATACCTCTTATTACTCGTACTATACTTCTGCAACATAATGTCAATATCAATGCTTTTCCAGCTTAAAGGAAAAGCACAGTATCATAAATTTATTTATGAACAAAAGTGTTACTGAAACCATTTGATAGCTGTCATAATGGAGTGAAAATTCTGTAGCACTTAAATCTCATACTTGACACACGTTTTTGTCCTGCTCTAATTTATTTAATCTATTCATTTATGCAAAACCATATAAAAAAATTATTCATACATACAATGACTTGAATATGTCTATTCTATGAAGAGCATGCTTTTAATTTTTGAACTGGAATTAATTTTGATATTTTTGAGGGTATAAAGCCCTGACACAGCTGTCTTGGTATCATAAAAAAAGAAAGAAAAAAGCCAAATCATATCAAGCATTTCTCACAAAGAAATGAAAAGAAAATGAATGTACCCATATGAGGTAATAGCATAATGTTTTCTTATTATTTTTTAGTAACAAAACGGATTCACTGCTTAATAATATTTGCGGAAAAACTTAATCAAATGTATATTTTTATTCAGCAAGGACATTAAATTGATCAAAAGTGATGTAAAGACATTATACATTCTATTTACACTTGCTGGCAGAGGCTATTTACACTTACTCTGCCCACCAATGTGTGGTTGGGCTAGACAACATTACAAAAGACGCCTACTATGTAACAGCTACAGTGGCGTAGGTGGTGAAGCAGTGGCTTTTTGAAACGATCAACCTGAGTTTGTATCTGCCTTTTGCCGAACTAGTTCATTCTCCATTTTCACAAAACATATCTAATCAGCAAGGCATTTATTTTCAATAAAATTAAGATAATTGAAAATAATTGAAAAGTGGAAAATACAATGTCTGAAGGGTTTTTAGGGGTTATGGTTAGGGGTAGGAGTAGAGAGGGCTTTATTCTCTCAGACAGTATCCATTTAATAATTTTAATAAACATTTACACTTAATATGTTATTATTTCATACTGTTTTATAATGTACTTCTGTTACAGTTTACGCTGCCGGAAGGAACACGGAGCCGAGGATACACGAAATAAGGCTTTTATTATATCCAACACATGGAGCACAGAGGTAGACACACGTAAGTGGATATTAGACCCGACAAAACTGAACTGAAAGGACAAGGTTTAAGTACCTGGGATAATGGGGAAACACAGGTGGATGGAATCACTAAATTAACAGGGACATGGAACACATGGTGAATAGAATAGACACACCTGGGAACTAATCAAACCAAATACGGAAGACAGAAACTGGGTCACAGGGGCAAAAACACACAAAATGAGTCCAGGTATGTAACAGTACTCCCCCCTCCTGGTAGGTGCGTCCTCGCACCGTAGAAACAACAGAGGGAGGCGTGGGTGGGAACTTGGGAGGAGGTTCCGGTGGAGGACAGACTCCCAGGAGGGGGCCAGCAGACAGGGACCATGGAGGAAGGAGCCAGGGAGGAGACGACGGAGGGAGGAGCCAGGGAGGAGACAGGAGCAGGAGGAGCCAGATGGTCCACCAGAGACCAGCCAGGACGGAGATCCATGGTGGAGTCGACGGCGGGAGGAGCCATGGTGAAGGAGGGGTCGACGACACCAGGGGGCCGACAGGTGGAGACTGCACCGGTGGGTGAGGAGCCCAAGATGGAGCAGCACAGCCACAGAGCCAGGGTGACGTCGAGGACCCGGAGGGCCTAGGTGGAGCAGAAGGCTCAGGCGAACAAGGCGGAGGCGGGGTCCTGGAAGACCGCTGTGGAGCCAGAGCGACTGAGGATGGAGCCAGAGGGAATGAGGAGCCTGACAGAGCCGGAGGGATGGAGTGACGAGGTGGAACCAGAGGAGTGGAGTCCCGAGGCGGCGGATGATCGACGACTGACCAGGGTGGAGCCGGAGGGACGAGGGAGCCCGGTGGAGCAGGTGGGATGCCAGGCCACGGTGGAGACGAGGAAGCTAAGAGCCAAGGCGGAGCCGCTGGTTCGAAGGACCGAGGAGGAGTCCAGGGCTCGGAGGCTGGAGGCGGAGACAGGGCCTTAACGCGCCAAGGCGGAGCTGGAGACTGGCAGTCCAGCGGCGAACCATCGCGCCCAGATGGCGCGGACTGAGGGTGAGCTGCGGGACTGACTGGCACCAGCTGGGATGACGAGGAACTGGCTGGTCTAGGAGGAGGAGAGAGAGGAAGGATGGGAGGAAAGACAGGAGGATCAGGGCTGGACGGAACCAACGGAAGTGGAGCAGAGGGACCAGCAGGTCCAGGAGGAGGTGGGAGAGGGAGGCTGGGAGGGAACACAGGAGACACAGAAGATTCAGAACTGGGCAGAACCAGCGGAGACACAGAAGATTCAGAGCTGGGCGGAACCAGCAGAGACACAGAAAATTCAGAGCTGGGCGGAACCAGCGGAGACACAGAAGATTCAGAGCCTGGCGGAACCAGCAGAGACACAGAAGATTCAGAGCTGGGCGGAACCAGCGGATAAACAGAATATTCAGGGCTGGGCGCAACCAGCGGAGAAACAGAATATTCAGGGCTGGGCGCAACCAGCGGAGAAACAGAAAACTCAGGGCTGGGCGGAACCAGCGGAGAAACAGAAAATCCAGGGCTGGGCGGAACCAGCGGAGAAACAGAAAATTCAGGGCTGGGCGGAACCAGCGGAGAAACAGAAAATTCAGAGCTGGGCGGAACCAGCGGAGAAACAGAAAATTCATGGCTGGGCGGAACCAGCGGAGAAACAGAAAACTCATGGCTGAGCGGAACCAGCGGAAATGGAGCATAGGAACTGACTGGAGGAGGTAGGAGTGGGAGACTGAGAGGGTATACAGGGGGATCAGGGCTGGACGGAACCAGCGGAGAAACAGGAAAATTAGGGATTACCTCCATAGACTAGTCTATAAGATCCAGAAGTTGCTCCATATTTTCTGAGACCGGATACAGCTCACCCTCAGTCGCAGGAGTGTGGGCAGGGCTTTCCTCCACGCCCTCGATCTCCACGAGGACTCCCACGATGCACGGTGTTGCCGGCTCACACACCTGGTCAGTCGCGCTCTCGAGATCCTGCTCCTTGTCACTGGATGGCTCGGGCTCTGCGGCTGCGGTGGACTCTGGCTCTGTGTGGCGGGATGGTGGCTGGCTGGTCTCTGGGTCGGGAGTGGGACTGGCGAGATCCTCCATGGGGCAGACAGTGAGAGGTGACCCATTTCTCACCAGAGTCCACTCCACGAATGCGGAGAATTCCTCCCGAGGACCATCTTCGGGCGACAACGCTCTGCACCTGGAATTCAGGCTGGCGTGATAGAAGGAGCAGAGCGCGTGGTCCGGGTAGCTGGTGGCATTAGCTAGCAGTAGAAACCGTCTGGTATGGTCCTCGAGAGAACGTCCTTCCTGCTCCAGCAGGAGGAGGAGGAATTCGGGGCTATAGAGGGGATCCATTGACACACTATGGAAAGAAAAAGACTGAAAAAACGGAAAACAAAACGGAGGGAAAACACGCAGTTTTTAAACTTTTTAGGTCGGGTCTTCTGTTACAGTTTACGCTGCCGGAAGGAACACGGAGCCGAGGATACACGAAATAAGGCTTTTATTATATCCAACACATGGAGCACAAAGGTAGACACACGTAAGTGGATAGTAGACCCAACAAAACTGAACTGAGAGGACAAGGTTTAAGTACCTGGGATAATGGGGAAACACAGGTGGATGGAATCACTAAATTAACAGGGACATGGAACACATGGGGAACAGAATAGACACACCTGGGAACTAATCAAACCAAATACGGAAGACAGAAACTGGGTCACAGGGGCAAAAACACACAAAATGAGTCCAGGTATGTAACAACTACAAGACTAAGTTGTAAATATCTGTCACTATTTGCACTAAGTAGTAAAAAATAGCATCTAACAAATATTATTGCAAAGAAAATACTGCTATTTTCACTTAATTTACATAAAAATTAGGGGTGCAAAATATATATCGGCCGATGATTAATTAATTATTAATTAATGATTATCTAATCGGCGGTAAATACCATCAGGTGCGTGATTTCACATAGAGCAGCTGTTACATCCACATTCATTATCAGCTTGGATTTGCGCAGCTTCTCAGTTAACAACGGCTCTGTGTAGTAACAGCTGCTCTACGTGAAATCACGCACCTGATGGTATTTACCGCTGATTAGAGAACTGGCTTTACTGACTAGATGCGCATTAATCATCGGCCTATATGTATCGTGCACCCCTAATAAAAATCATTGCTATTTGCACCTAGTGTTAATAGCAGCTATAGCTACGTATTTGCACTTAGTGTTAATATCATTTAGTGCAAATGGCCACTGCCCTATATACTATATATTATTTGCACTTAGTGCCTCATACATTACACATTTTTCTATATTAAATGCAGTTTTTTTTTTACTTTATATTCATCAAAGTATCCATTAAAGAATAAAAAGCATATTTTTGATCAAATAATAAATAAAATGAAAAAATCGTACCATCCCAAATTTTTTAACCGGTACAGTATTCTGTTCTGACAGTGAGTGAATGAGTGCTCAGTACACATGAATAACAGAAAAAAAGTGATTCAGAGACTATTAATTAACTAAATAATTGTCTATTAACAATTTTACAACAACACTGCCACGTTTACAAACATCCCCTGTTGCTGAGGCTGATGCTGCATAAAGAACCCTTGTGGGAACCCTAATTTGTACAGGGTCACAGAACAAAAGACTCAATGGAATTATTTTCGCCGAATGTTTGGCAATGCAAAGCTCCCTTCTATGAAGAAAAAGAGAGGAAAAAAAGGCCCTCCTTCTTTCAGTCTTTCTTCGTCTTTGAATCCTTCATTCAGACAGCGCTCTACCTCGCAGTGAATGGCTTGTGAGTTCAGTCTTTGGATTTGAATAGCAGAGAATAGCCCAGCTTCTGTATTCTCCTTCAAACACAATTAGTTATGGAGGGCTTGAGTCTGTCCTCCCTACATTTAGGCTGTGGTTGCCAGATCCATGACTTCATCCAGCCTGGATACCGCTAACAGCTATTGCAATGCAAAACAGAAGATGCCCCTCACAAACTGTCTCCATGCCAAAGCTGAAGGGGGAAGAAACAGTCTAGCGCAGCCTTTAAGCAGACCATCATTGTGTGATGGCCAATAATGTGTATGATTTGTGCATGCCAGATTTGGAGTAAATAAGATTCTTTGGGAATTTGACTGAATGGGATTTCTGAATGGCTCATATGATGATGGGAAAGATGTTGGACTCTTCACCAGATGCAGAATAGAAGAAAAAGAAGCAAAGACATACAAAAAGAAAGAATAAAACAGAGAAATAAAATACAGGTTTGGAGGTTGAGATCAGCCTAAATGAAATATGAGGACCACAAATCAATGAGCCAACATATGAACTGACCAAAACTGCGTAGACAAACAGTGGTGCATTTCCTGTACAACTTTGTAACTGATTAACAACAATAGTGTGATGCATTAAGAAACTAGCCATCTAGGCATGACTGGTTCCTATAAAAGCGTGTGTTTTGTTTTAGGGTTCAACCTACAGTCGGCTTTCAGGGATATAACAAAGTATTTTAACAGCTAAAAATAGCATAATACATGTTAAAGTAATGTTAAAAAGAATGTCCTGGGTTCGATAAAAGTTTAAGTAATCAATTGAACACGAGTATAAACAAAAATACAAGCAGCACATTTGTGCTTTTAAACCCTCCAAAATGTCTTGTTCCACTGACTTCCATTAATGTCAATGAAATATGTCTTCCCTGTGGGAACAACATGCCACAGATGCTGTTGGGTGATGTTAGCATGCAAACACAAACTTAGATTTTATATCAAATTATCTCATAAACATATATCAGAGAGGCATTTTATGATGGCCATCCCATCTAATGTGGAAACATAAATCTTAAAGAGGACACATGTCCTTCAATTCCCATCAGTGCAATTGTGAAGTACATCACACTGAAGGGTATTTGGCATGTATCATGTCCACAGCCTGAATGGCAAGTGCTTAGCACACCCTTTGTGACAAGGCCATCAAAGCACAAATGTTCCTTAAAGCCTCAATTTAAAGGGTTTGTTCACACAAAAATGAAAATGTACTCACCTTCATGTCATTCCAAACTCTTAGGATTCTCTTTAGAACACAAAAGAAGATATTTCTTCACAAATAATTTTCAAAAAGTAATTCTTCTTTTATGTACCACAGAATAAAGTCTCTGATATACTTCACTTAAAATTGAACAAAATCAGCCAAAAGCAAAGTTTTTTCTGTTCAATCTGTTGCGGTCAGATGTGAGTAAAAAAACAAACTCACTTAAAAGTTGATTTCCAATAGAAGCTAAAATTGTAATTCTACTTTAAGAGCAACATTGACTCTCTTTCTTTCATATTTATACAGTAAAGCTACTTGCTTCAATGCAACCTAATGTATGATATGCTATTTAAATAGAAACCCGATTTTCAAAAAAGTTGGGACACTGTACAAATTGTATAGTGTAAAAAATTTATGGAATAATTTACAAATCTCATAAACTTATATTTTACTCACAATAGAATATAGATAACATATCAAATGTTGAAAGTGAGACATTTTGAAATGTCATGCCAAATATTGGGTCATTTTGGATTTCATGAGAGCTACACATTCCAAAAAAGTTGGGACAGGTAGCAATAAGAGGCCGGAAAAGTTAAATGTACATATAAGGAATAGCTGGAGGACCAATTTGCAACTTATTAAGTCAATTTGTCATCATGATTGGGTATAAAAAGAGCCTCTCAGAGTGGCAGTGTCTCTCAGAGGTCAAGATGGGCAGAGGATCACCAATTCCCCCAATGCTGCAGTGAAAAATAGTGGAGCAATATCAGAAAGGAGTTTATCAGAGAAACATTGCAAATGGTTTGAAGTTATCATCATTTACAATGCATAATATCATCCAAAGATTCAGAGAATCTGAAACAATCTCGCTGCGTAAGGGTCAAGGCCGGAAAACCATACTGGATGCCGGTGATCTTTGGGCCCTTAGACGGCACTGCATCACATACAGGAATGCTACTGTAATGGAAATCACAACATGGGCTCAGGAATATTTCCAGAAAACATTGTCGGTGAACACAATCCACCGTGCCATTCGCCGTTGCCGGCTAAAACTCTATAGGTCAGAAAAGAAGCCATATCTAAAGATGATCCAGAAGCGCAGGCGTTTTCTCTGGGCCAAGGCTCATTTAAAATGGACTGTGGCAAAGTTGAAAACTGTTCTGTGGTCAGACGAATCAAAATTTGAAGTTCTTTTTGGAAAACTGGGATGCCATGTCATCCGGACTAAAGAGGACAAGGACAACCCAAGTTGTTATCAGCGCTCAGTTCAGAAGCCTGCATCTCTGATGGTATGGGGTTGCATGAGTAGTAGTAGTAGTAGCCCTTTATTGTCACTAGTCACAAGTACCAGCGAAATTAGCCATCAACCTGTCCATACATAGATACATACATACAATATGACAAGGGGGTAGACAGGACAGGAAGACAGGGAATTGAGGAAGAAATAAAGCATAACGTTAGGAAAGTTAGGATAAAAAAAACAACACCCAGACTATGCTCCTATTGGGAGTACAGTGTGAGAACAAGAAAAACACCTCAGCAACAAAGCACATAATCAATACAAACACAAGACTTTGCAACGGAGGATGGAAATTGGGGGGGTCTAGGTAATCCAGCGTAGGCAAGCAGCCGTCCGGTCCATCAGCCCTATGGCCCTGGTCAAAGACCTGCTTAACAGACTGGTGGTACAAAGCGGCGAAGGCGAGGGATGGGGGTGGGGGGGTGAATGCATATCTGTATATAAGTGGGTATGTGTCTGTGTGTGTATGTATGTAAGAGTTTGTGTATTTATACATTCTGGCATTCAAATCTAAGTGCCTCAGTCCGCAGATTGTGATAGCATCACAGCAAGTTGCCATGGAGGCATGCTGGTAAAGAGAGCTGAAAGAAGATAAGATTCCAATTGTTTGGTCTTGGGGCGAGTAGCCGCATTCCAATTTCACGGTCACTCTCTTGTCCATTCTGGTCTCCAAATCATGACGGGCCGCATTGTGAGGCTTTGGACAGCTGTTCCGGTTTTCTGAATTTTTCGATAACCCAGGACAAAGCCTAGTCCAATCAGCAGAAGACCCGTTATCTTGGTTCCGAATAGGTATATGTCTTCAATGTCCACCACAGAAAGAGCAGCCAGACACACGACCCACCACCTCTCCCACGCGTCCATATTGTAGCCAGCTGTGAACGTTCCGGCAGGGCAGTCAGGTTCCCCCGAACCCAAGCTTCTCGTCAAGAAGATGGTGTCAATTGCGTTTAGAGACCAGTCGATCAAATCAAATCCATGTATTCCAGTTTTGGAGAGCAGTGCAGAGAGAGTCTCTCAGAATAGACAAGACTAGAGAGCAAGCAGAGAACAAGGGGAGGAGAGGGAGAGAAATGTGTCCGCCTCCATTGAGAGCCGAAGAAGAATGACTGCGTGTGGCATGGGCAGCTTACACATCTGGAAAGGCACCATCAATGCTGAAAGGTATATCCAAGTTCTAGAACAACATATGCTCCCATCCGGATGTTGTCTCTTTCAGGGAAGACCTTGCATTTTCCAACATGACGATGCCAGACCATATACTGCATCAATTACAACATCATGGCTGTGTAGAAGAAGGATCCGGGTACTGAAATGGCCAGCCTGCAGTCCAGATCTTTCACCCATAGAAAACATTTGGCGCGTCATAAAGAGGAAGATGCGACAAAGAAGACCTAAGACGGTTGAGCAACTAGAAGCCTGTATTAGACAAGAATGGGACAATATTCTTATTCTTAAACTTCTCCAGATGTTTGCAAACTGTTATAAAAAGAAGAGGGGATGCCTCACAGTGGTAAACATGGCCTTGTCCCAACTTCTTTTGAGATGTGTTGATGCCATGAAATTTAAAATCAACTTATTTTTCGATTAAATTATACATTTTCTCAGTTTAAACATTTGATGTCATCAATGTTGTATTCTGAATAAAATATTGAAATTTGCATTCTGTTTTTATTCACAATTTGTACAGTGTGCCAACTTTTTTGGAATCTGGTTTGTAAAAGTGATGTGACTTGTGATGAAGACCGTAAAGCCTGGTTCACACGGCAGGATAATTAGGCCGATTTTAGCCCCGATTGACACCTTCCGACAATCTTAAGGATGCTCCGATTATCGTAAAATAATCTGATCAGATATTCCTGCAGTGTGTGGTGTGTTAAGACTGCTCTCCTCTGCTCGGAAGGACATCGGGACCGCTCCGATCTCAAATCGAGGATATCCAACATGTTGGATTTATTTGGCCCGATTTCTTCTCGTGTGTGGTGTCCCCCGAGGACAAACGATCACGCAGCCTTCGGACTGTGGCGTGTAGCCAATCAGAAAGCGAGGTGACGAGGCAGCGAGGAAGTACCGGGAAACAAAATCAAAACAGCCGGCGGCTTGGCGCACCAGAAAGTCTGGTGGACGTCGGAGATGGAGGACTTTGTCTCCACTTCTTTGACCATCGCCTTTTCTTGTTTTTCTTATGTTTTTTTTTCGGTTACAAAGCACAAACTATGGCCACTGCATCCTCTTCGTCCACCATGATTGTTTACTCTGAAGTCACGTTTGATCTCGAGGGATTTTGCGAGATTTCCCGTCTGACCTGGGAATGCTCGGGAGTCAAATCGGTTCGTGTGTGATGTGTTGATTTTGCCGTGTGGCTGCACACCACACACTGTATGAACAAAACTGTTAGACCCGTGATTTTTTATCGCCGTGTGTGGGGTCTCTCAGGTTTGGAAAATAGGCCGACAATTTTAAAATCGTCCCATGTGAACCAGGCTTAAGGAAAGTCATGCAGGTTTGGAACAACATGAAGTTAAGTAAATGATGACAAAGTTTCCGGTGAATTCGCCTTTTAATTAGAGTAGGAGGTTGGGAATAAACCATGTACATATTAAATAAATGCTTTTTTAAAATAGTTTAGTTGGAGTAAAGCACATCACACCCCAGTGTCTGTCAACCTTCCACATTTACTACAAGTCAAATACCCAAACATAGTCTCAAAATAGTTCAGAAGGGCACAGATCTATAACAATAAGATGCAAAGAGATATATAAAATACAGTGGGACACAGAAAGGAGCTGACAGTTATTTGATTAACATTGACTGCAGCCGAAGCATCTACACCTCACTATAACAAAGCACTGAGGGCTCCCATGGGAGGGTGCACTGGTAAATGAGACACAGTAAAATAGAAACTTGCCTTGCCAATGTATGTGCATGCAATGTGGGAGTGTGTTTACTTCAGCACCAATTACAATACTCCTTGCAGACTCATCTGATATAGAACTGGTGAATAAATACATTTTTAGCACTCTTATAAAATACGAGAGCAGATGACAATAACGGGAGGGAGGACAAGAGAGACAGTGACAGCAGCTCTCTAAAGGCAGAATGAGAACAAAGGGTGGAGAAAGAATAGAGCTGACAATAAGAGTTCAACAGATGCAGGAGGAGGAAGAAAGAAGTAAACGGGACATCGGGGCAAATTTACATGTCTTGACAGTCTACGCATGAAGAGTCAGAAAGAGCAGACAAAAATGTTTCAGGGAACAATGACACGAGTTTAAAAGAGCAGCATAGAAAGGAGTCATCGTTGCTGGTTTTGTTTTACTGGTGTTATTAAAATTTAGGTTCATTTTTATCAGTTATGTTCAGTGTGGGATACTCAGGCTCTTGAGGGAATGTGCAAATACTCTTAACCTTGGCTAGTAAACACCAACTTGTTGTCATGGAGCCAGGGGTCATGAGTGTGTGATCTTTCAAAAGTTCACTGTGGGTGGCTGATGGAGGTAAAACCAGGACATAAAGAGAATTGAGGTATTAAACCATTAGACAAAGAAGTATGACCACACACACACACACACACACACACAAGGAATCCTAATGAGGTGCATTATAGAAGCATCATCGATGGTTGCTTCAGGAACTCATATTTGTATGTCAATACATAATTTCAACCTCCATTATCTACCATGACCTTTAACTTTTATGCGGTGATAGCTTATTACTTAACAATCAAGGACATTTTTTCTTGACTTGTTACTTAACATGCGCTCTACTTCTCAGTGTCATTTCCTTTTTATATACCTCATATATACCCTGGCAAAAATTGCTTCATAATAATTGATAATTTCCCGTTATAAACAAAGAAACAAAATACTATATAACAAAATTAAAAAGTATTAAAAAAAGAAACAAAATACTGACTCAAAACTAACCTATTTTACAGAATTAATAGTCCAGTTTCATTTACTTGTGTCTTCAGGAGTTTGGCATTAATTCTTTCCTTGAACTTACTGAATATCTTCAAAGCATAAGCTGAGTGTGTGTGCATTGTTAAAGGAAATTGCTTTTTGTTATGGTATAAAAAATCTAATTAAATTAAAGTGCTAAATACATTTATTTTATGGTCTTATATTTTACATTATATTACATATACACTGCCTACAATTGAATGTGGTGTATGAATTGTAAAGGAAACTATTTTAAAATAACTTTTTAACAATTTTTTAGCTACCTGGAATGTGAGCTTTGAATACAGATTTTCTGATTATTTCCAATCTGTTTCTACCACACACGGTCTTTATCTATCATTTTGCCTGCATGTCTTTCTCCTTTCTTTGAGGAGAAGCATTTATCCACACTCTCATAAACATGAAAATGGCACGAAAAATGGCTCCCTAAAGCATCCCTCCTGTCTTTTAATCCTTATTTAATCCTTATCATCTTTTTTTTAATACTTTAGATTAATTTCTCTATTCCAGATCAATTAGAGTAATTGCTGAAACATGCATGTCATTGATATGAGCTACCATGTGGTGCTTCTGGCTCATTCATCTTAATACAGCAGCAGGCCTGTACAACATCCCAGAAAGCAGTGCCAGCGGTAATTCAGTTATCATACACGCACACAGTCACATGTGATGCCGTTTACCTCCCGTGCCAGATTGTTTCTCAGTTTTCATTAGGTTAAGCATTGAACGCAGAAGTATGACCTTCATATACACTTCATCAGAGAAATCCAAAGAATGTAAGAGAGAGAGAGCTTTCACAGTGATATACCGCACCCACCCAAATCACAAATGGTATTATGGAAAGTGGATATAAATATTCAACAGCTGGTTAATGAGAAGTGCATAAATATAATTTACATGGTCACATATATTAAATGGAACTGTATCAATACAAACAGGAAAACTAAAGTGATAAATAATGAAGCATATTTATGCATAAGACTTTGTTTAGGTTCGGATGCAATCATGTTTATTAATATGAATTTACTTAAATGTTTATTTTTTTTAAAAATCGTACACTGCTATTAGCCATGACAAAATCTTTTTGAAGATAAACATGTCAAAACTGTCACCACTGATTAAAAAAAAACATAATTCTTCACACTTCACTTCACACTGGAATAACAACTGAAAAATAAACTTTAAAAATGAAATTACCCCCCTAAATGTGTGTATGTCACAGTCTGTGCAGATGGAGGTTAATGATGTTTGACACAACATTTACTTTTTTTCTTGGACCAGCAGAGAGAGACACTGTTAAAGGGTTAGTTCACCCAGATAGCAAAATTATGTAATTAATAACTTACCCTCTTGTTGTTTTTTGTAAGACCCGTTTATCTTTGGAACACAGTTTAAGATATTTTAGATTTAGTCCGAGAGCTCTCAGTCCCTTCATTGAAGCTGTGTGTACGGTATACTGTCCATGTCCAGAAAGGCAAGAAAAACATCATGAAAGTAGTCCACGTGACATCAGAGGTTCAGTTAGAATTTGTTGAAGCATCGAAAATACATTTTGGTCCAAAATAGCAAAGACGACGACTTTATTCAGCATTGTCTTCTCTTCCGTGTCTGTTGTGAGAGAGAGTTCAAAACAAAGCAGTCTGGATATCCGGTTCGCATCTCTAATACGCATTAATCCACAAATGACTTGAGCTGTTGACTTTTTTAATGTGGCTGACACTCCCTCTGAGTTCAAACAAACCAATATCCCGGAGTAATTAATTTACTCAAACAGTACACTGACTGAACTGCTGTGAAGAGAGAACTCAAGATGAACACAAACAAAACAAAAACAACAACAACAACTTGGGACCAGATTTACAAAGAGTTAGCGCCATTGCAAACTCTCTTTTAGCATAAAAAAAATGCTGTCAGAATTTACTAAAGACACATTGGGCCCTATCATACTCTCGGCGCAATGCGGGGCAGTCGTGATGGGAAGTTCAGATTATTTTATAGACTCTGACCTTTGAGTCCCATTCAGCAAAATTTAAAAAAAAAAATTTCAGAGTCATTTCCTTCTTTATCCCCATATAATTAAAATGTTACGTGTTACTTCCCTAACATGTCTACTAGTACTTACGCAAACGCTTACACACTACAAGCAATACAAAACTACAATGCTATAAGAAACAGAAAAGATTAATTCATTGTTAACCTGGGTCTTCAGTCTATGATTAGTTCACCTCAGCTCTTATCTGACAAGTCTTCAGGTTTGATTCGTTTTTTCATCAAGTGACAGACCCATAAGCTATGACCATAAAAGGAGTTACCCGGGCAACAAATCTGTGAGTATATTTTTGTCTTTATGATTTTAAGTGTACTGGCTTAATGTTTTAATGTTTGTTTTGTTTAATAATAATAATAATAAAAAAGACTGTATAAAGGCTTTAACCTATCGTTCGTTCTTTGGTCACGTGACGTGACAGCGTTGGACAGAGAAATTAATTTACAAGCTTTTTATAAATGGGTGCATAGTCATTAGTATTATCATCATCATTATAATTATTATCTACTCTTACAGTTACTGCATTTCTGGTCTAAAATTTTAGCTTTTTACTTCTTACAGTTTATAAATGTGTGAATTTCTGGCATGATGGTTATTTTCCATACATTTAATGTTGTAACAAAGGTAATAAAGAGTTGGTTATTATTATTATTAAGTCTCTTTCCAGCTTAGACTGCATAGGTTAAAGCTTATGAGTCTGTCACGTGATAAACGAAGACTCGAAAAACCCGAAGACTCATGAGATGAACTAATCAATTCCCTTTCCGGCTCAGACTGCATTGACTGAAACTATTACTATTAAAAACTGAAACTATTACTAACTAGACTAATTCCAGTACATAACCTAAATGAGAGAACAACGGAACAGGAGAAGATGGCATTCTTTCCATCTCCACAAGGACTTGTACCACGGCAGATCAACATTGTTTTTCGCAGACGACTACTGATGTATAATGCTATTTAGTATAATAAATGATAAGACATGTTACTTGCTTTGTTTTATTTTATATAAGAAGATGTAACATTAAATCGTTAGATTGTTAAAATAGGGCCCGTAGTGTAAAATTTGCGATGGAAAGGTTATTTTTGCTGCTGACCTTATATGCATTTGTGGGAGTTTCTATTAGATGCAAAATTTATGGGAGGTGATTATTTGAATAAGTCATGCAATGTGATTTACTAGGGGTTGTGGTATTCAATTTACTATTTTGTGTGATTATTTAACACCTAAATGGCATGTCTTAACCTATTTTGCACTGCTATAGTAATTCTCTTGGTAGACGTGATTGATCATTATGGAAATTACTTATTTAGTATATGTGGCCCCTAAAATATTTAAACTTACATTATACACACACAAAAAAAAAACATTTGAAGTAACTGCAAAACCTGCACAGATTTTGATTTTAGATCTTTTTTTTTTTAAGTTTTCTTTTCTTTTTTTTCTTTTTTTTGCAGCTTCAAGTATCATTTACACATATATGAGAGTCAGTTAACAGGGGCTTAATAGTGGGGCCAGAACATTTTGGCTTATGTTGTGTGACAAGTTAACAGAGGAATGACAGATGCGGGGAAAAAGACCCTATGAAACAATACTGATGACAAGATCAGGTATGAGAGATTCCTGACAGCTCATCACCTTTAGCACTGGAAGAACATTTGAACTGTCAGTGTGTGCAGAGACACAAAACATGTTTTCACCCACAGACAGACAGATGCTTAAACAACAAGACCATGTGTTTGTGTATTACACATACAATCAGAAAGAGGTCTAGAAAGCAAACGCATCTCCATATGCACATGAACACGCACCCGTCGCTGTCAGTGAAAGTGTGTGTACACACTGTGACGGTGAACATAAATTGGGGAGCAGCTGTGGAATTAATGTTGCATATCTGAAAGGACAAAGAAAGGGACACCAGAGAGAGACAGAGAGAGAATACAAAATGGAAAGAGAATTCAGTAAGGCCGCTGATATTGTCATTTATTCACGCATACTTCCTTTTCCTTTTCACTGAAGGAATTATGCAAATCAGATAACGGTGCATCCGCATCCACAAACTAGAATGTTAAATGCAATTTGAACTGTGAATTTTACCTTTTGCAGGTCATTTCTGAATGCTCAGCTGTAAAGGATGCAGCAGGCTATCACAATCTGACATGCTTTACAAGGACAGTAGTGTTGTCAAAAATCTAGATTTTCTAAACATATCCATACTAAAATTTCTGTTTTACATAGACATCTGCTGACACACACTACAGGACAGCATCGCTGCAGCTCATTGTTTGTTTGAAGACATGAAACCACAACTCAAATTAGTTCTACTAACTTTAAGATAATTTATAAGCTAGCGTACTTCTAAACAAAAAAACTCATATAAGATATATGGATTTGTATATGTTATATACAGACTTAAAGTTTACAGTCTCATTCTTCCACTTAATCAGACCAAAAAAAAAATTTGAATCATCAAGAAACTTTGTCCAGCCATATGTTTCCTGGAGTTTTACATGGACTGCAGGTGAAAGCACTGAAATCCTGGACACAAAATGGTGGTTTCAACTCAATAGTTAACTCACCACAGAAAAAAAGATAGCAGAACATATTAAACTCCAGCTTCCTCATGCCCCCTCCTCAATTAAAGCTGAATGCAGGAAGCAGTCTCTCTCTCCCGTTAAAGAGGATGAACTGTGTGAACTCTCCATGGGCTGCTCCCCCACAGATATATCATGGGGCTTCATTTCTTCAGCTGCAGGACTATCGTGTTGACAGATACTAACAATAAACATAGCAATAGAAAACCTTCACAAAGAGAATAGGCAAATGGCAGAGAGAGAGAGAGAGAGATTGCTATATACTTCATTTTTACAATTCCAATAAAAAAAAAAGCTCTTTCAACTTTACGTAGTCACATGCTGGACTATTGCATAAAGTCTGGTTCACATTATGCTTCATTCAGACCAAGAACCATTTATTTAGACAGGAGTTTTAAAATATAAATATATTCCTTGGATGGCAAAGCTGATTTGTCATTACTCCAGTCTTCAGAAATCATTGTAATGTACAGATTTTCTGCTCATAAGGCATTTGATATAAATTAATTTCAAAAGAACTGTGCATACATGAAATAGAAATCTTTTGTAACATCATAAATTTCTTTACTGTCACTTTCAATCAATTAAATGTGTCCTTACTGAAAAAAAGTATTTCTATTTAAGTTTGCAAACTGCAGGACTGTTTCAATCATTAACTCTAAGCATGAGCAATATAGTGCATTAGCAAGCACTAATTACTGTACATAACATAGCATTTCTTCACAGGATAAGGTCATTAACTCCTAAACATCATCAGTTCATGTACAGCACTCAATGTGGAAAACTTGACTTTACATGATTTGTGTTGCAGTGATTGAAGCAGCAATTTGAAAATGTCACACAATCTGACAGAAAGCACTTTAGAAATTCCTTTGCGGATGAGTTATGGGCTATGTCTGAGATTTGGGACACGAACCCAGACTGAGAAGCCTGATGGAGAAGGGCACAGCTATGGAGAAACCAGCTGTTTAATTGGCTTAGTTAATTACTTATCAGGACCTGCTGGGGGCAGATTTTTTTGGAGAGGGCAGCTGGTGTTACTGCTCTTTATGATTCATCAAGTTTCATGTTATAAAACTGTTGTGTGGGATATTGTACATTTATAGAGTGTTGTCCATAAAAAAAAAAACAGTCATCATTCAAGAACCCTCATTGTTCCAAACCTGTATGAAATTATTTTTTATCTGTCAAAAACAAACTGATATAGTTTGCAAAACGTCTAAGCTGCAATTTTCTATACAACAAAAGTAGATGGGGATTTACAAAAAAGACATAATTTAAGCACCTGAAAATATGACGTGAGATAAATTCCAAGTCTTCTGAAGCATATGACACTTTCATGCATAAATTATGACACAATCTTTAATTTTTGAGAGAATGTTAAAGATTTGTATTTACTTACTTGATGTATAATTGTAAATATTTTACTTTGTTTAATGCATGTTTCTGGATTAACTGGTGAATATTTTCCCAGTGAACAAAAAAAGTTCTCTAACACTTAATCATGTAGTAACTTGTTCTTCCGCTGAAATGACTATCCTTTTCTACTTATGTTCCTCGGGGCTCTTAATGGTAGTCAATAATGTTGATTATTCTGTTTCACTTGAAAATAAGTCACATTAGACAAGTAAAATGGGCTGCAAATGACAATTCCCATTGACTTCAGCACCAATTTATGTATATTCTAGGTCTGTGAGAAAATCTCCCCTTATAAAAATATTGATTTTGCCAATGAGATAATTGTTTTTTAACATAGAGTGTCTAAAAAAGGTCTGTGTGTGACAAAAATATGTTCAGTGATAAATGTTCCTCATAGCTACCCATCCATCATAACCCTTGTCAGCTCTAACAAGGTCTTCATTAACATAATGATACTCTGAGCAATGTGGCCAGTCATCCCAATTACGTCTGATCGCTGCAGCTTCCCTGACTGATGGAGCCTCTGCAGAAGCTCTCAAGAACATTTGGATATATCTGTAAGTGCACTGAGGATCTCCATTTGCTTGAGGGGTTAACAGCAAGCTAATAGCAGTCATTCTTCATTACTCAAGGGTAGGACTTCACATTGTCCACCATTCTGAGAGTCAATTAAATTACACTGCGCATTGTGCATGGATGCTTTGTCACCTAGAGCAATTCACACCCTGTAGGCAAAGAGTTAAACATCTCTCACCTACATCTTCTCACGCTATCACTCTTTTCCTCCGGTAGATGAATGAAGCTCTATCCATCCGTTTATTCTTCTTAATTACGCACTCTATCCATCTGGATGGCTGCCAGGTTCATGACCATGGGAGGGAACGTAATTCTCTCTCATTACTATATGGATGTACCATCATTTATCATCTTTGGGGGGAAAACAATCATACACAAACAATGAAACTGAAACAAGCACACTACTCACATACACAGTTCACAAAAGACATAGAAATAGTGTTAAGAAAACAAAAGAAAAACATGAGAATGCTGCTCAAAAGAAAATAAAAAAAATCATAATTGTTTCTCTAATGAGATTAAATGTAGGCGACAACTTTAGTTTTTTCTGAATCTTCTCCAGAGAAAGAAACCAATTTAACTGATTTTGCTTCCAAAATGTATGTTTTGACAAAAGATATCTCAACAATGTATCAAACTGATTAGATTTGCCAATGAATTAAAACTCCTCCAAGATTAAAATATCTGATGTTCATTTCAATTTTATAGCTCTATACTTCTATTATTTCTCAATAATTGCCTCAATTGTGTCTCAAATGTATTCTAAAGAAGTCTAAAAAAACACCTGAGAACATGTTGATATTCAAGACAAAAGATGATATTTTGAAAATTAGTGCAGTCCAAACAACATTGAAGCCCATGGACTCATGTATGAAACAAACCAAGCAAAGCAAAACAAAGTAAAGCAAAACAAAAGCAAAGCAAAAAAACAAAACAAAACAAAACACATTTCTCAAAATAAAGATTCAATAAAAATAAGATTCAAAATACCATTTTGTTGTTGTTGTTGTTTTATGTCTCCTTGAGTTCTGAAAGAACAGCATTTAATAAATAAAATGTTCCTCTGTGTACTCAATCAAGTTCTGCTATGCTGGTTGCCTTCACATACTTTTCACACCCACTATCAATACTGCGTGTATGGCTGCTCTTCTTTCCATGCTTGATAATGCTTGTCATCATACATGACAGAACATCTGTATTAAAGTGTTCAGCCTCTAAATTGATCAAATGAAATGATTCATTAATGTCAGCGCTGTGGAGAGATGGATATGAGGAGTGGTCTCGCCTCAACACTTTATATAACGTTTTAAATCATCTCTGTCTGTCTCAGAGGACGTATGAAATCAATACTCAATAGCCAGATATAACATGAATGAATGTGCATGTGTCTGAGTTTATTAACTAATGCTAGTTTTATTTGAACTCATTATTCATTAGTCCATTGCACACAATGCTCTCCTGCAGTCTTGTGCCAAGTAAATTTAGAATGGCTTGCAACTACTCACATTGTTGCAGTATGCTACAGTAAGCTAACTTTTTATATGTCTGAAATATGCAGACTGCCTGCAAATGTGCAGTGTCCTACCAGAGATACTAGATACTGTATGCCACTCTTCAATGCAGTCAGCTGTTCAAGTGTGATGGATGAGACGAAAGCAATATCAACAACAGTTACAGCACATTTCTTTCTTGGTTCTTTGGTCAGACTGCCAAGTTCAGACATGTTTAATACAACATTGCAATTTACTACTGTTACAAATGTTTATTGTTTCAATTTGAACATTGCTAAAAATACAGTATATTGTTCAATTACAATAAGCAGTATACTACTATAGCGATATTTGATCTGAACTATACATTAGCCAGACTTTAATAAGGAGAGCTCACACATCAGACCAGTCAGAGAGTGAGCATGAACTTCCAAATCACATCATACATGTCTAAAATCAAGACATACTTCCTCAACTAGAAAAAGATTGTCACCAAACACATTTTATCAGTGACCTAAAATCACCAACAACCATTAGCATCATATGTTTTCTTTTCTAAAACTTCACAAAACAAGACTGATAGTTCTCTACTGTTTAGAATTGACTGAAGTTTAGAATTGACTGTAATGTTTACATTACAGTACATTATTTTTCTTAAGTTTCCCCTTTTGCATAGATGGTGATGAAACTGAAAGACTACCACCTGTGTAGGTGTTCAGCTACATCTAGCTGTTCTGACAGTATTAAATTTTCTAGATTCTGTATATATTTCAATATTTTATTACTGTGGAAATGAAAGGAAATCACTTACTCAGTTATGCATTGTTAAATTTTGACCTAAGTTTACCCTTTAAAAAAAAAGAAAGAAAGAAAGAAAGAAATGTATAACGTGCAAACTGGCCTGTAGGTACACTGAGCTTTGTTGGAGGTTGTGTTTGAGTGAGAAAATAATTAATGTATTTTAAAACATATAGTCAGTGAATGCATTCTGTGCCTAAACAATGGAAAATGATCCACCGTTTAACCCACTGCCAGATGTGCTCACGACTGGGTGAATAGCTCTGAAAAAGTCAAAGCACTGAGAAATGGGATCTAATGATGACTATTGTTATACAACTTATTTATTTTTATTCTTTATTTGTTTCTGTTTTGTTATGGATTTCCATATACATTTTTCTCTTAAATTATTTTACATATTTTCATTTTCCATTTTTTATTATGTCTATGTAAAAAAAATATTAAAATATATATTTTTTAAATATGTTATATGTAAAATATGCATGCAGAATATAGGTAAAATAAAACTCGGGAATTTTTTTTCTATTTTGATCTATTAAATCAGGGGTCAAGAATAAGATATAAAAAAATCATAGCTCACAATGAATGGTCAAGTAAGTTGCATTGTGGGATACGGAAGGTCATTCATATTCCTTAATACCAAAAATGCAAAGAGCACAAAGCACACATACTGTACTACTCTGCATATGGCTCTTGTGAAGCTGGACTTTATGACTGATGGCTTCATTTTCATCTTTCTTCTGGTCATATGAGTGTTAATATTGACATATGAGACATTGATGTACCTGCTAATCTTCACTCCTCTCTTCTCTCCTCCCTCTCATTTCTCTCTCCTCTCTCTCTCTCTCTCTCCGAGTTGGCTGTGTATACGAGAAAATCCACATTGCATTTCTCAATCTTCTGTGCAGCAAGAACAATATTCTAACAGTCTCTGTCCCTCTATCTCACAGACACACACAACCTGTGCTTGATTAATTCAGCTTGAAACACGTATGAGTGAGACTATCACCACAGTCCAGATGTTCCACAGACCCTTTGTTTAGCCCAGCAAACTAACACTACATAACAACACCTGCTTCCATCAGTTTGCAGAATCATGCCATTATTAAAAATTAAAGGGTGCCGTTTTTTCACCCCTTTATTTATCTTTTTGTTGCACTCTGCTCTCTGAGACTATCACTGTGATATAAAGAAAGCTGATGTACCAATCCCAGACACAAAGATAACATCAGAGTCTGTGAGGTGAACATCAGAGGAAACACACACACACAGACACACACACACACACACACACACACACACACACACACACACACACACACACACACACACACACACAACAACAACACACACACACACACACACACACACAAGCACACTGACAGACTGTAGGTAAGATATCGCCAGGTGTTTTGTTGCACTGAAATCAATTACATCTCTTTCTTTTTCAATATGCAGTGTTCAAAGAAGCTTTACTGCATGATACACAAGTTTCACAGTAACAAAGCATTCATAAACATTACATATACACACTTAAAATACACAATAAAGGAAACAATATCAGGCCTTTGTACATGAAGATGTTGCTAGTATCCTTTCTTTAAACTGATTCTCCTAATCCTATATAAGAGATTACAATTTTCACAGTGTAAAAATATCCTATTAAAATGCATGGTTAAAAAAATGACTGCGGTGGCTGCTGGTAGACTTATTGTGAGAAAGAATATTTTAGTGTTTCAGGGTGGCATATTGTTGCCTTTATATTTATAACTTTTTGTCCCTAACAAATGTTGAGATTCTTGTCCTTTGCATGTTTTTGGCAAATGGAGAAGGCCATCGTGTTACACCTGTTTCACACATACTCAGTTTGCAGTGTGTATGTGGTGCATTCTTTTTCTGTACCCATGTTAATGGATTAGAGCAGGGTCATTCAATTAGCTTCATTTGAGGGCCAGATGATCAAACTGAAAATATGAAGGGGGCCAAGGGGGTGGGGTCTGTCCCGATTTAATTCTGGGGGGACCTATAAAATTAGTAATTAAA
Source organism: Carassius carassius (assembly GCF_963082965.1). Lineage (NCBI taxonomy): Eukaryota > Metazoa > Chordata > Actinopteri > Cypriniformes > Cyprinidae > Carassius > Carassius carassius. The sequence goes on along the minus strand of NC_081759.1, from coordinate 18,293,197 downwards.
TTTAAATCTAAAATCTATAAAACGTTATCATTAGTGCTGTCTGTCAGTCGATTACAAAAATAATTAATCAGTCATTTTTTATAATTAGTTATGATAAACCGCATATTATAATTTCACATTGAACATCCAAATTAATGTAGAAGCAACATAAAGATATATATATATTAAATATGTTTTTAATGGCATCTTTTTACTAAGTAGCCTATTATTAATGAAGAATTGATATCAATACTGCTACTGGTGTCTCTATTAAATGCATTTTCTCTCAATTTCCCCTATTAATTATAGCTATTCAACATCACAGTATGATTGAAAGCCATTGCTTTAAACATTTAATAGGCTCTGAAATATTAAGTGATTTTCAAACAATCTTCACATAAACTATACATTATATATGCATAAACTATACAGATTAATCTTTATTCAAGCTACAAAAGTTAACCAGCGACTAGAGCAGTCAAGTGATTTGTCTTTTTCTTTTGTTCTTTGTCTTACATCAATGACAGACTTCACAGGTTTAATTTCAAATAGCGCTGTCTCTTTAAAATCTGATGCACATGACACAGATCTGACACATATGCTATTTTTTCCAAACTCTTTATGGTCATTTAAGACTTTAGAACTTATTTACTCACCAAAACAGCATATTTTGACATAACTGTGTGTGGTTCCATCTGTTGAAGCACTACTGGTGCGCTGTCTGAAGCGGCTCAGCGTATGTGTATAGCTAAATGCGCACAGCCTTTCAAACTATAACCTACTTCTCGGTTTCTAACTATAAGCTAGACCCTGCGGTGTTTAGGCGCCGTAACCCCAGTTCCCTTTCAGTAGGTCATGTTCTACGTTACGTCAGAAAGAGACTAACGAATGGGATCTCGCCCGAGAGCCCAATCACCTTCGAGTCAAGTCAAGTCAAGTCAAGTCACCTTTATTTATATAGCGCTTTAAACAAAATACATTGCGTCAAAGCAAATGAACAACATTCATTAGGAAAACAGTGTGTCAATAATGCAAAATGATAGTTAAAGGCAGTTCATCATTTACTTCAGTGATGTCATCTCTGTTCAGTTTAAATAGTGTCTGTGCATTTATTTGCAATCAAGTCAACGATATCGCTGTAGACCTAACCACTTCGAGTGGTTACAAAACGGGCCAATGGTGCGACGAGTACCTTGATCTGCGGAATTTGCATCGCAAGCTCCGCCCCACAGAGCAGGTATAAAAAGAGCAGCGCAAGCAACTCGCATTCAAGCTTTTGCTTCGGAGCTGAGCACATCGCTTGCTGCTTTCATCAGAGTGGTTTAAGACGAATTAACTGGTGTTGATGGTTCAGCGGTTCATCTGGGTTTCCTGCGTCAGCTCCCGCATTCCCCTGAGCGCTTCAGCACCTCTAAAAGAGCTTTTTCTATTAAGCTAAAAGAGTAACGGTCTGAATTTGCGTCTTTTTAAAGATGTCATTTCACCCGTATGCTGAGACTGCGTTTGTGGATGGCCCATGTTCTCATTGCGGGGACGTGACCATCTCGGCATAAAGATCTTCTAGCTCCTTTTCTCATAATAGGGCTACTTCGGCTGGTGGCCAGGGTTATCTGAGGGTTACCATGTGGGCTTCCCCGACTAGCCAGCCTCCTCGGGCAACACCCCCTCACAAACGCAGCAGCCGGTTGAGTTTCCGGATGAGTTTGCTGGACCCTCTCAGGCTACTGACATCTCATTCGGGGCTCGGGAGGCGGACCTTATGTTGATCGCCGCATCACAAGGCGGGCTTGAGTCCTCGGGAGATGAGGATTCGGCTGCGTAGCCTCCCTCTGCAGTGCCAGCGTTGCCCGAGTCCGATCCCGAGCTGGCGGCCGTGCTTTCCCGGGCAGCTGAGAGCATCGGGCTTGAGTGAAATCCTCCACCCTGTCCTGAGCGCTCGATGCTGGATGATTGGTTCCTGGGGGCTGCTTGTGCTGATCGCCAGCACCCCCCTCTGGATCCTTTCTTTAAGAGTGGCCAAGGGGTATGCTTGGGTTCCCCCAGTGGAGCGTTCTGTTGCGTTCTGTGTCCGCAGAGCGCCTCCGCATGGCGTGGTGGTCCCAAGCTGCCCTCCAAGGCCTGTAAGTTATCATCAACGCTTGTGGCCAAGGCTTACAGAGCTGCGGGCCAGGCAGCATGCCATGGCCTCCCTTCAGGTTTACCAGGCCAAGCTGCTTAAGCACGGGGATAGTGCTGACCCGGGGGTTTTGCAGGAGGCACGCACTGCTACTGACCTCGCTCTCCAGGCGACGAAGGTCACTGCGCGCTCCTTGGGTCAGGTGATATCCACTTTGGTGGTCCAGGAGCACCACCTATGGCTAAACCTGGCGGACATGAGGGAGTCTGATCGGGCTCAGCTCCTCAACTCCCCGGTCTCCCAGGATGGCCTCTTCGGCGATGTGGTAGAGAGCTTTGCCCAGCAGTTTTCTGCCACCCAGAAGCAGTCTGAAGCCATCAGACACATCCTGCCCCGGCGGCCCACTGCTGTTTCCACCCTGCCACCGGCGCAGCCGCCTCAGCCTGCTCGTCACCTCCTCCACTCCCGCTCGGCCACAGCAGCAGCCTTCACCCCAGCCGCAGCGAGGAGACAGCTGCAGAAGGGCGGCACAGCCAGTCTCTGCCCCTAAACCTGGCCAAGCGGCGTTCCTGAGATGGGCAACCCGGAGTTGGAGACGTCAGATCGCCAGGAGATGGTAGCAGGACCACTCCTTCCCCTGGAGGAGGGCCGGGGGAGAATCCTTTGTTCTCATTTTCTTTCAGTTCCGCCCCTTGGCCAGTGGTCCCCAAATCTTCACTAAAAAGCTGTTTCCTCTACCTCCGCGTCCCAAGAGGCCACGAATGTCAGTGGGTGACATGCTTCCTCGCCGATCTCGTTCCCCTCTCCCCTTGCCAGTTTCCACGCAAAGCCGTCTCGAGAACGCTTTGCCTTTTCATGCCCTCTTTGCTACTTGGAGTCAGATGAGTGCTCGCACTCCACCCCCGCTAAGGGTGCCTCCCATGCCGCTATGCCTCCCATGCTGGGGCTGTCTGTTCCACCTCGCTGCCCCACTGTGGGTATGCCTGTAGTCCCCTTGACCCCGCTGGATCGGTTTCTGGGAGCCTGGCTAGAGCTTTCCAGGCCTTCCCGCTGGCTCATCCAGATAATAAGGCTCGGCCACACGATTCAGTTCGCCCGGCGTCCCACCGGTTTTAGGGTGTTCGCACGATGATGGTGGGCAAAGATGCTCCTGTCATGCGCACGGAGGTCGCGACCTTGCTGGCAAAGGGCGCGATAGAGCCGGTCCCTCCAGTCGACATGAAGTCCAGCTTTTACAGCCCTTACTTCATAGTACCCAAGAAGACAGGTGGGTTACGGCCAATCCTGGACTTGCGTGCCTTGAACCAAGCTCTGCACAGCATAAGGGAAAGACTGTCTCCAAGCAGAGGTTATCCCACTGGATAGTGGATGCTATTGTCCTGGCTTATCAGGCTCAAGACCTGCCATGCCCCCTAGGGGTGAGAGCTCATTCAACTAGGAGTGTAGCTTCCTCCTGGGCGCTGTCACATGGCGCCTCGCTAACAGACATCTGTAGAGCTGCGGGCTGGGCGACACCTAACACATTCGCAAGATTTTAGAATCTCTTTAGAATCTGTAGAGTCCGTGTCCTCCCGGGTACTCGCCTCTTCAGGCCAGTAAGGACATGCTCGATGTCAATCCGCTTGCTGCGCTATTCCACTCCACGGACTGGATACGTGCACTATTCCCCTCAGGTGAGTTCCTCAGTTCAGAACCCTGGGTTCCTCCAGCACTGTTGATGTCCAGCACTTGTGTACTTGCCCCTGGGGTCAGCCCTGTGTGGGACTAGGTGCCTCCATGTGTTGTGATTCCCCTTTCTGGGCAATCCCACGTGTATGTCCACAGTAAGTCTCTTCGCAGCTTGTGTCTTTCCCTTGGCAAGCCCCTTGCCAGCTCTGTCATTGAAAATTCCACCCTTTGGGCCGGGTACCTCAGAGTTCATGTGTATTACCACCTTGGTGGATACCTGCCTTTTGTAAGTCCTCCTACGAGCAGGCAACCTGCTAGCATACGTCCAGCTGGAATATGCTACCCAGTGCATTCTGTGAAAGCTATAGTCCCTCACTCGTGCTGGCCTCACGACAGGGTGCTATCACTCACACGGGTCACTGGAAGACAGCCATGTGGCATTTTGTAAGGGACCCCATTCGTCAGACTCTTTCTGAAGTAACGTAGAATGTGACCGACTAAAAGGGAAGGTCTCAGTTACGTATGTATCCCTCATTCCCTGAAGGAGGAAACGGAGACGTTACGTCACCTTGCCACAACGCTGTTCCGCTGAACGGCCGTGTCACTGGCTTGGCTCCTCAGCGAGGACTTGAATGCGAGTTGCTCGCAGTGCTCCTTATATACCCGCTCTGCGGGGCGGCGCTCGCGATGCAAATTCCACAGACCAAGGTACTCGGCGTACCACTGGCTAGTTTTGTAACCACTCGAAGGTGATTGGCTCTCGGGCGAGATCCCATTCGACAGTCTCTTTCTGACGTAACGTCTCTGTTCCCTCCTTCAAGGAACGAGGGTTACATACATAACCGAGATGGTATGTGTCGCCGCCACATTCTCTGGTTTTGAAGAATAAAGAAGGGAGAAGTTAATCTTCCAAAATGAAGCAGCAATATCTACCAGGTAAAAGTTATTAGAACCGAGTCTAGGGACAAGAGCGCCATCACACAGCTCTCATCTTATCAGTCCGTTTGTATCTTATTATTTGATTCGCTCTTGTCGCTTATGACAGAACAGCTATTCACGATGATCTGGTCTTTGGAAAAGATTATTTTATTTGCTTATGTCAGAAACAGCGACTCTCTTTAAAAACTGGCTGTTGTTCTCACTACATTGCATTGTTATATTTCATAAAAGTTTTACCTGCCAGCTGGCGAATGACACGGTTCCATATACACCAATGCTGATTTATACTCACGCTTGATGAGTGTTAATTTTAGGCTGTGCTTCTAACTATAACCTTGTAACAATTAATGATATATTTATTTTTTAATTAATTGATTAAATGTTAATATACCTCCAACAATAAATATTTATAAATTTACAATAGGGTACTGTTTTTCAGTGTAAAAAAATTACAATCATTAATCTGTTTAATTTTATATATATATTGTCGCGGGAGGAAGGGTCCAGGTAAGGGGCGGAGTCCGGTGACCGCACACGGTCCCCTCCTCGGTCCGGGGCGCGAGGGGGGGGGCGGTTTACTCTAGCGGCCGCATCTCTCTCGTTGGCCGCGGCGCTGGTAGGGGATGGACGGCCCGGCATCCTGGACCCTTCCTCCCGTGACACTGGTGGAGAATGCGGGCAAGGCGGAGCCTAGACAGTGCAGTCGGGAAACATCTGAATGATCTGAATATAAAGAAAAAGGCGTATAAATAAAAGCTGCATGTGTGTGTAATGATATATATTGTGACGAGTCAGCTGCCTCCTCCCTAATTGTCACCGGCACCCCGTCCTAAATCGCCGCCCTTCACCAGGCTCCCGACTGGAGTGGGTGTGTGAGAGGAGGGGCGCTGGACGAGTCAGGGCTGGCGGCGTGTGATGGGGCACACCTGAAGGAAATGGAGCCTCATCACTGCCGCTGTTTAAAAGCCCAACGCGCCTCTCCTCGTGAGACCGGTCTCTTCCCCGTGCATGCACACTGGTGTCCTCGTGGGTCCAGGAAGGGTGCGTTGAGGCCGTCCCGCGCCACTGGAGATGTGAGCTGCCGGACCTGCGATCCGGATTGGAACCGCACCTGTTTGCACGGCCGACGGGCCAGGATGCCGGGCCGTCCATCCCCTACCAGCGCCGCGGCCAACGAGAGAGATGCGGCCGCTAGAGAAAGCCGCCGCCCCTCACGCCCCGGACCGAGGAGGGGAGCGCGTGCGGCCGCCGGACTCCGCCCCTTACCTGGACCCTTCCTCCACGAACACTGCCCGACCCACACGAGGACACCAGTGTGCATGCATGGGGAAGAGACCGGTCTCTCGAGGAGAGGCGCGTTGGGCTTTTAAACAGCGGCGGTGATGAGGCTCCATTTCCTTCAGGTGTGCCCCATCACATGCCGCCAGCCCTGACTCGTCCAGCGCCCCTCCTCTCACACACCCACTCCAGTCGGGAGCCTGGTGAAGGGCGGCGATTTAGGACGGGGTGCCGGTGACAATTAGGGAGGAGGCAGCTGACTCGTCACAATATATATCATTACACACACATGCAGCTTTTATTTATACGCCTTTTTCTTTATATTCAGATCATTCTAACCTTTGGACCCTTAATAATAATCACTTTTCCCTTCTATATATCTATATATTCTATATTCTCTCTTGCAATGTCAAACCATAGACGCAAAGAGAAAATGAGAGAGAGTATGAGTAAAATGGTTCATAATACCCCAATCATATGAGTCCATTTTATGGTCAAGCAGGAACAAAAGAGGGTCACAGGTACAGACGTAGATTTAGTATCCCATAAAGCCTGCAGCACAGTAGTTAGCCAGTGTGAATTATTAGTTCAGTCAGAATGGGACAGCAGCACCTCCCTGTACTACATCAACCCATTACTTACTGTAACCTGTGATCAAATATCTTGTACACACTGCAGTATTAAAACCATTCCTGAGCAGACACACTAACATTAAAGCCATTTTTCTTTGGTAGGGTTATTTCACCCTTGTTTGGAGTAACTGTGGTGAAAAGGGGCCCAGGCTGTGTGATTATCAGCCATCACATGTTTACAGAGAAAAAGAGACCCAGTTAAATGGTTGAAATGAATTAAATAATTGTGCACATCTCATTTATATGTAAAGAGACTTCAATTTTTTAAAGAAAGGTTTAATTTAATTTAATTTAATTTAGAAATGACCATTTGAAAAAAATAAATCACTTTTCAAAATCAAGTAGATATGACACAGATATGGATGATATGGACAGAAACAAAAATGTTCTAATAACTTGATGGTTTTTAATGTACCAAAATATAACAATGATAACTGCAGAAATGTCCTGTTAATTATATTTATGTTTTTAAATTATTTTTAAATACACATTTTTATTTAAAACATAAAAACTATATTTAAACATGTTTTTATTTATTTATTTTTCATCAAGTTTATGTTAAGCACACTGAATTACCTTATTGCCTGTAGCTGTAAGCATTTTGTGTGTGTGTTTTTTAATATTATATTATTTTTTATTATTATTAAAGAATCTCAAATGATGTAATCTCATGAAATAATGAGTCAAGAATTAGATGCTAAAAATCACGGCTCACGCACATTGCATCATGGGATACAGCACTGCTTAAAACCTTGTAACAACTAATAAAAACATGAAATACATCAAGTTAAAAGTGTTACACAACAATAGTTTACACAAAAAGAGTCATGATTCCCTGTGGGGGAGTTAGGACTCTCTGCACTTAAATCTCTATCTAAACAAAACAAAAATCATTCAATGGAACAACAAGAGTGCAAATGCCAGTTGATCCCACATCTCAGAGGAAATCCACTGACAACAGCTCGTCTAAATACAGGTCTTGTGTGTTTCATGCGGTATGTGTTTGTGTTCTGTTGTCCTCGGCTGTCCCTCTGTAATCGGTCACATGCACAATTACAGAAGAAGAAAAAACTGAGCAAGATTAAACAAAGACAAGTGGCCCTACAATTTCTGGCGTGCAACAGAAATGCACCCACATAAGTGAGTATTTGACAGTGTGTGTGTGTGTGTGTGTTTATGTGAGCCTGTGTGTTTAGAGTGTAGCTCTCACACAAGTGTGCGCATGTCGAGGGCACATGCTTTTCCATTTGAGTCATTTTGAAATGCTTCTCCTTGATGAATTATTAATATCACAAAACCGAACCCACAAGGCAACACACATTATAATTGGTGAAGCAGCAGTGGATGGTGTGATTTACTGCAGGGTTAGTTGTGCATGTGTCGGGGAAAAAGGATGCAATGTCCACCAGCTTGCATCTGAATTGATTTATTGCTCGTCAACGCTCAATGCATGGCCATGTTGTTAGGTTTACTTTTTCATTCGGTCTTGTTCCTTTTTAAGGTTCTTCCTCACTTTCCCAATTGCTTTACTCTTACCTATTACCTATATATTCATTTGACTCTTGCTCTAAGATTAGTAGAAACCCAATATCACACCCGAATCTTTCTCATCTCAGGACATGCCATGCAGAGAGCTATACAAATACAACGACTGTCATTAGAAAGACAATGATGGAGAGGAGTATACCAACTAAAGAATACAAAAGTGTCTCTTTTTCTGTGTGGTGAGGGAGGATAAGAGCTAGCCTAGTCTAGATCGCCACATGTTTGTTTACACGAGTGCAGACTGATACACACCCCACTGTCAGATTGAAGGACCTATTAAGAGCATTTTTTACACTACACTTGCCATCAGACTCTCTCCCCATCACTGTAAGCTCAGAGGATGTGTGGAGATCAATGAGAGCCTCACATACAGTCCTAATGGAGAAGCAGAGAGGAAAAAAAAGAGACGTGGTGGACTTTAACGATTGTAAACAGCAGCAGAAAGGCACAGGAGGTCCACTGAGATTGTCTTAACTTCCAGGTCTTGTCTGACAATGTTAAAATCACATACTGCAATAAAAGCAATGTACAGTAAATAGGAAAGAAAATCTGTTTTACTGCATCAATTATTATGTAATTTTTTTCAGTTTAATAAGCTTTTATTTGGTTTAATATAATATAATTTTATGATGAATCAACATCTTAAATTCACTAAAAAAATCTATATTTGCTATGCTGAATCGAATGATGTGCGAGAGGAAAGGAATATAAAACTCTTTAGAAATTCACTTTTCACACATTTGATTTCCAGGAAATCAACTTTTTGGTAAAATGCATACACTGAATGTAAGTAAATAGGAATGTAAAAATTACATTGTTGTTCCACCTCCAAAATGTGTTTAAAGATGAAAGATAAGTAATAAATATGTATTTCTATTCAAGACCATGTAATGCCATGTAATGTAATGTATATATAATATAATATATATATATTACAAGATTGTAATTGTGTGTGTGTGTGTGTGTGTGTATATATATATATATATATATATATATATATATATATATATATATATATATATCATTTAAGATAATATATTTGTGGAAACAGTGATACATATTTATTTTCAAGATATTCTTTAAAATTTTTTGCACATTTTCCACAAAAATATTAAGCAGCACAACTTTTTTTTAACATTGATAATAATTAGAAATGTTTCTTGGGAATATTAGAATGATTTCTGAAGGATCATGTGACACTGAAGACTGGATTATTCAGCTTTTTTCATCTCATTTCAAAATATTAATGTTAGTGTAAATATACATAAAGTATCCTGTACAAAACGTCCCTTCCCAGTTGGTCTCTCCAGAGGACTGTCGAGGGGGTGGCAGTGTCCGTCTCTCTGCCTCCCGGGCTCAGTCTAAGATTCCAGCGTACTGCCATGATCTGATTCAGAAATACGATGAGATCAGTGGGCTTACTGTAGGAGATGACAAAGGAGAGATAATGATATGCTTTTGTGTAGACACACACACACACACACACACACAGAGAGACCTTGGGAGAGCCTCTACGGGGTGTTCAGTACACCGTCCCACACCGTCTGCCTGGCAGCAATGCGGGATATCTGATGCAAAAGTCTATTTATCACAGACAATGAGGAAAGTGACAATAATGTCAATGACTTATAATTAACATCAGTTATGTCATAAGTGGTTCTTAGTTTCTAAACCATCCACATGCTGTAAAAACTGATAGATGTTTTATTAAAATGATCGTTTCACTAACTGGTTTGGCTTTACTTTCTTCTGGACACACTTAACATTTTTTATTATTTCCTCATTAGAAGAAGCGCTTTGGCATTAACTAGGATATAGCCACTTGTTAACCAATTAAGGTCTAATTGGTTATTTTGCACAGGCGCTCTTGGTCCCTGATGCTCTGGTGCTGTTGACGCACTAATTAAAGATACTTTCACACATCTGTGAGGTTTTACAAAGCTCATTATTGTAAAACAGCACTGTATCAAAGAGATTAATGACAGAGCGGGATATGAATTGGCATAATTAGATGGTATGTAAACAGTGCAAAGAATTTGAGGATTCTCTATCAGAGGATTTAATCGTTAATGAGCGACATTCCACTCCTCAGAACAGACAAAAAAAAAATCGAATCGTGTTTATCATCTACTCACCCTCATGTTGTTTAGCTATGGACACTGTTGCTATTGCTAAAAAGCATTTTCGTTAATGGAAATAAAGCTGAAGTTAAATATTAGATGAAAAACATACATTTAAAAAAAAAGAGAGAAATGTTGCTTTATAAAATAAGATAATAAATAATTTGCATTTGAAGTACTAAAATTTGCCGTTTCAATTTGTCCTTTCTCTTTGGAGTGTTACAAGCTCTTGGTTCATAAAGAAGATCTGTAAAGTTGCAAAGACTAAAACCCAAAGAGATATTCTTAATCAAAGTTAAAAGTCAACCCCTCCTAGCTAAAACGTCTCGTTCTAACACTACACAAATATGTACACAAAGTTTTGTTTGTTAAATTTACTAATTGTTAATTAAACATATACATTCAATAGCGTTTGTAAATAATAACATGTTTCAATAGCATTGGATTTGCATGCAGTGTATTTTGAGACTTTGTTCTTAATTCACATGAGAAATCCAACATCCTCTTTAGCCAATCAAATCTGAGCTTAACAACGATGCATATTTGTTTTTCCATGTATCTTAAACTACTCTCATTCTAAACAGGCCTGGTTGTAACAAATGCTATATCCTATCAACATACAGTTAAAAGTCATTTATACGAAAACTGTATTTTATCTTGTAGTGGTTTTGTGAGTTGGTTTCAAACATCAGATTCATGTCTATTACTAAGAGTATGCAACTATATAAAGAGAGTAGATTAACTGAAAGCTTAAACTGTGTTTTAACCCAAAGCTTGAATTTAGAAAATGTACGGTTGAGAAAGCTATAACATTTTATAATGACACATGCATTTTACTCCAAAATTCCTCTGAACACTGCCAGTAAAACTCAGTGGCTTTGGGGTGAAACAACCAGAGACAGAATAAATAAAAGGAGAATTAGTCTAGTCTGATGGCCAAAAATGAAACGTTTTGTGGCAATTTCCCCACTGACCTCTCTCCTCAGCAGCCATACACATATGATTGCGGTGGTAATTGCAGCGCCGGCGGCATGTCTCTCCTCAGACATGACAGTGAAGTAAGAGGATGGCCTGCTGCTACAGTGCTTTCAGACAGAACGTCTCCTTCTGGCCTCCCACTTTAACACAGACGGCCAGCGTGACAGCTCCTGCTCTTGAAAGCCGTACCACCATTGTGAGAGAATGGTGCGTGTGGCAAAACCCAAACAGGTGAAACACTGCAGGAAAAAGACTCGCCCGGTTGGGTCACATCGATTTACTCTTGTGAAATACACATGAATTTACACTTATATCGAATGGGTTCTTGAAAAGATCTGTGATCAAATGATCTGAAGTTAGATCTGTGCTAGATGTTTCCTTGCATTATGATTTATCATTATATCTCTTCAAGTAATATATTTTAATATCCTGATATCCTTTTTTTATTGCGCTGTCTGTAGTCAGGGCAGTATCGTGTTTGTTAAGGACTTTGAGTTCATCCAACACTGACAAAGTCAAATAAATGAGAACTTGTCACACACAGGGAATCGACATGTTGTCAACACATCCTGCCAACAGCACAATTTTCCCTGAGTCTTTGGTTTCTGTTGGTCAGGCAACCCTTGAAAATAAAACTGCAACTTCAAAAACTAGGAGCCTGTTTAAATCTTTGACAGCTTGAGGCAACTAAAAACTCTCTGCTATAGCCACCAATTTTTTTGCTTAATCAGACCCCAAAATATCGTCAGGAAGCACAGATATTAATTTTGTGTTGCCTGATATGCTTTTTTGACTCGCAAAGTGACAATAGCCATTTTAGGAATCACCAAGGGACCATGGTTTCAGTTAAAATCTTCTTTACTGTTCTACCGAGGGTGAGAAAATTAACAGAAAATTGCAATTTTGGGGTGAACTATTCTTTTAAAAAGCTTTTTAGTTTAGGGATTCACAATATATCAGTGGCCATACATGCATTATATACTGTATGAAATGTTCATAATAAATGTAGTATATTTTTATGCTAATACTATTTATTATTACACAAGTGCATATAAATGAAAGTGATTGAATACTGTTCGAGGATTCATTTTAGTAAAACAAGACGATTAATTTTAACAAGCTGTTTTTATTTACTATATGCTTTATGTTATATGCATGCTTATTGTGTTTAATTCAATTTAAATTGTATTTTATTTCTTCTTCTTGACTACAATTGCTGGTTCCTCTGATATAAATACTGAGATGTATAAGATATAAGATGTAGCCCTAATGAATAGTGATTTTTCTTTCTTTTTTGTTTTGTTTAAAAACACTGGCTCTCAATAGCTATATTTCCATTCAAAGTTGTGAATTTAACAAAATTAGAATAACATAAGCATAAAACGTTTGCGGATAAAGTTAAAGAATACATGTTTTCATCCCATGTGTTTCAAAAGAATAAAAACATCACCTGGGAAACTGGCGCAAATTTCAATAAAAAAAAAAAATGTCTATCACATGATCTGTTGAGGCGAAGTCACATGACATTTGATGCACAATGAGGAATTTATTCAGTAAATATGTTTTCATATTTATTAATGTCTTCTTATCAGATTTAAAAAATAAAAAATGTATGCACATTTTAGAATTCATGACCATACTGACATTTCCATCCAGCGGTTTTTGTGCGATATCCCAACAAACACATAAAAAATAGGTGAATAAAACACAGCTAATTTAAGAAAAAAAGTTCTATGTTAGTACAGTATAATCCCTAATTTACAGCTGACCATGTCTCTTCTAACCTAAAGGACCTTTACCCTTTAGCTAATTGGCTGACATGTTTAAGTGGTGAGTGACACAAGTTAAATTAGTCTCAGTACAGCCGACTATCACAGCAGAGGATTCCCCAGCATCCTGCCGCTCCAAACACAGATTAGACGAACAAGGATTTGTCAAGATTAAAGCAGCAGATTTCAGTCGTTCTGCCCGAGCCAGAAGAATTAAATCCCTTCATTGGTTAGTGAAGACAGGCAGACAAGGAGTTCGGTGTTACTGTACCTGTGATACTGTGCGGTATTCAAATACTGTATTAAAGAAGATCATTCCGAAACTGTAGCTTGTCAAGTCGCTAGTTAAAAAAATCTGCGAATCAGTCATCCAGAAATGGTCAAAAACAATTATCTTGTTTTAACTTCTAATTATATAATTATTTACATATTACCTACAGTACATGGTCACATAACCTGTTCTTCTTCTCAAAAGAGTTGAGGATGATCAATCACAGTTGTTCGTAATTACACAAAAGCAATTCACAGATATTGCAGGAGCGATTTTTCTTGTATATTCATGTATTCAGAATTAATGGATTTCGGCAATCTTCTTTGGTACAAACGTCTAATAAAACTATTAGATGTTTTAAAACTATTGGCATATTGTGTCATATGGATTTAGTGTCATGACACTGTGTGTGTGTTTACAGTGTGCCTAGAGATGTGTTTCCTCTAATGAGTCTGTTGTGACATATTCAAGGGATGTTGGGACGCTTTGGACCTTCTTACTGTCCGCTGGCTGAGTGGGAGGATTGATTTCATCATCAAAGTGCATCAGCGAGAACAGCCACAGGCTACCAGATAGAGTAGACAAGAGAGGAGTTTAAAATGATCACATACACAATGGACGTACCGTGCTTTCAGCTCACTGCAAAACAGCATAAAAAAAAAGTTAAATATTTTGAGAGGTTTTCACATAGTACGCTGAATTAAGCTACAAATGAAAACATAAGATGACAAAATAGAGCTAAAAAAAGAAGTCACATGATGATAATTTATTGGTTTCAGAATTATATTGGTATTCTCAAAGAATTTAATTAACCACTAATATATTATTTTTAAAGCCTGTTCACACCAAGCATGATAACTATAAAGATAACTATAACAATAACTATAGTAACGTGTGCACCAACAAGAAGATAATATATATATATATATATATATATATATATATATATATATATACACAACCCGAATTCCGGAAAAGTTGGGACGTTTTTTAAATTTTAATAAAATGAAAACTAAAAGACTTTCAAATCACATGAGCCAATATTTTATTCACAATAGAACATAGATAACATAGCAAATGTTTAAACTGAGAAAGTTTACAATTTTATGCACAAAATGAGCTCATTTCAATTTTGATTTCTGCTACAGGTCTCAAAATAGTTGGGACGGGGCATGTTTACCATGGTGTAGCATCTCCTTTTCTTTTCAAAACAGTTTGAAGACGTCTGGGCATTGAGGCTATGAGTTGCTGGAGTTTTGCTGTTGGAATTTGGTCCCATTCTTGCCTTATATAGATTTCCAGCTGCTGAAGAGTTCGTGGTCGTCTTTGACGTATTTTTCGTTTAATGATGCGCCAAATGTTCTCTATAGGTGAAAGATCTGGACTGCAGGCAGGCCAGGTTAGCACCCGGACTCTTCTACGACGAAGCCATGCTGTTGTTATAGCTGCAGTATGTGGTTTTGCATTGTCCTGCTGAAATAAACAAGGCCTTCTCTGAAATAGACATTGTTTGGAGGGAAGCATATGTTGCTCTAAAACCTTTATATACCTTTCAGCATTCACAGAGCCTTCCAAAACATGCAAGCTGCCCATACCGTATGCACTTATGCACCCCCATACCATCAGAGATGCTGGCTTTTGAACTGAACGCTGATAACATGCTGGAAGGTCTCCCTCCTCTTTAGCCCGGAGGACACGGCGTCCGTGATTTCCAACAAGAATGTCAAATTTGGACTCGTCTGACCAAAAAACACTATTCCACTTTGAAATAGTCCATTTTAAATGAGCCTTGGCCCACAGGACACGACGGCGCTTCTGGACCATGTTCACATATGGCTTCCTTTTTGCATGATAGAGCTTTAGTTGGCATCTGCTGATGGCACGGCAGATTGTGTTTACCGACAGTGGTTTCTGAAAGTATTCCTGGGCCCATTTAGTAATGTCATTGACACAATCATGCCGATGAGTGATGCAGTGTCGTCTGAGAGCCCGAAGACCACGGGCATTCAATAAAGGTCTCCGGCCTTGTCCCTTACGCACAGAGATTTCTCCAGTTTCTCTGAATCTTTTGATGATGTTATGCACTGTAGATGATGAGATTTGCAAAGCCTTTGCAATTTGACGTTGAGGAACATTGTTTTTAAAGTTTTCCACAATTTTTTTACGCAGTCTTTCACAGATTAGAGAGCCTCTGCCCATCTTTACTTCTGAGAGACTCTGCTTCTCTAAGACAAAGCTTTTATAGCTAATCATGTTACAGACCTGATATCAATTAACTTAATTAATCACTAGATGTTCTCCCAGCTGAATCTTTTCAAAACTGCTTGCTTTTTTAGCCATTTGTTGCCCTCGTGCCAACTTTTTTGAGACCTGTAGCAGGCATTAAATTTTAAATGAGCTAATTAAGTGGATAAAAGTGTAAAATTTCTCAGTTTAAACATTTGCTACGTTATCTATGTTCTATTGTGAATAAAATATTGGCTCATGTGATTTGAAATTCCTTTAGTTTTCATTTTATTAAAATTTAAAAAACGTCCCAACTTTTCCGGAATTCGGGTTGTATATATATATATATATATATCTTATAGATTTTAATCCAATGTGTTACTTGCCATTTCTTTGTTGTTTGTGAAATTTGCTAGCAATATCTAATTGAAAATGTAATACTAATTATTTTTTGATAAAAAAAAAATCATTTCAAGAACTTTAGGCTTTAGGACAGATATTTCTCATTGAATGAAGCAACTGTTGCCTATATATATATATACATACATAAGTTAACACCAGGTGAAATGTACCATAAAAAAGTGAACATAAATGAAGTTATGACAAAATGTTCAAGAATTGGGTTGCTTTAGCTCAATTTAATTAACTAAATAACAAGCAGTGTGTCCACTGGAAAATCTCTGCATTCCTGAAACTTCCACGTTTCTACAGGAAAACAATTCTTTAAGCCCACAAATCTCAAATCCTCAAGAACCTCAAATGCACACACACACACACACACACACACACACAGTCTCACCGTATGACAGCACATGTTTGTTCGTGCATGTGGTTTAACGCTGATCAAGGGATTTCCAGACATGATGAAAGAGCTTTAAAATGGTTGTGAAAACAGTTCACCATGTCTACAGACAAACAAACATGTGATTTGAGCATGCTGGATCACTGAGGTGAGTGTAGGATGAGATTGTGTTGTCAACAAGTGTGTACAGTGCGCGTTAACAGCTGATATGAGTGTGTGTGTGTGTGTGTGTGTGTGTGTGTGTGTGTGTGTGTGTGTGTGTGTGTGTGTGTGTGTGGGAAGTGTGAAAGCCTTCACTGAAGTGGGGCCAGGTGATATTTGGATGGTGGTGCTTAACCAGTGAGCTATGATGGCTGATGACAGGAAAGGATAAACTCAATATATATGTACGTGAGGTATACGAGTAATGTTTAATTTGAACACAAACTTCAAACAAACAATGTAGTGTGACGTATACTACAGCTTGAAGAAATACTGTTGAATACTATACTATTTCACATACCTTATTTTAAGAAGTATATTTGTATATTTAACAACATACAGTGAAGTCTAGAGCAGGAAAAACATTAGTATTTACTGTGAAAATGTTATTGAATTTGAAAAAAAAAAACTGAAGCATTTTGATTAGTTTTGAGATCTACTGTTCACTGCTATGTAAATAGTTAACATCTCACACTCTTAAAAACATTTTCTTCATCTTGCTGACCTCATATTCAGACTCGTCCTAACTGCAATAATATTCCTAATTTAGTTCCATATCCATTTTCAGCTCAGTTTGTTATCTGTATTTCTGAATGCTGAATGTTTTGCTTGCCTGAACTCTATGAACCCTCAAAATGTGTGCACATTTTAGGAAAAGGGGGAAATGATGCTAGGATGCTGTTGCCATGGCATCACTGTCAATCACTGCAGTCCCAACGTTAACTGCTCATTGACCCATGCTGTGCCTTTCCCTTGAAACTGCCAGAATGTATGAGAGAAGAGGGAATGAGGCCAAAGGAAAGGATGGCGCGTAGGAAGTACCTTTTATTTGAATCACTTTCATTGAATAGATCTCACTCTGTTTTTGGGTCCTTCAGCGGTGAAGCTGATAAAAGCTTGAATGAGGATTATGGGATGTGTCCTTCAAACTCATCCAACAAAACCATTAAAAATGCATAGCAATGTCGCTCTCAGAAGAGGAGTGCTATACTGTATGTAGGTCAGCTGTATAGTGGATGTATGTATTTCACAGAAGAGAAGTGTCTGAATTCCTCACTGTGCTATTTGTTTACAGCTGAGCAGGTTTGATCAGCTCCTTGACTCTCAGTATTGATCAGATCAATCAAACAGTATGTGGGCCACATGTATTTCTGCTGAACACTCAGTGATAAAGACTCTGGCCATGCAACCAGAGCACAGACTACTAAAGCGGAGTATTCCACATCAAAACAAAACAATTTCATCATGTGTCTGTATGTCACTATGGCATCAGCTGGTTTGGAAATTGGAATGACATAACATTTAGTAAACGGGTCAATACTACATGGCAAGCTCTTAGAAATGGACTCCTTTTCAAGAAAAAATTCAGTTTAAAGACTGAAAATAATACAATTGCAACCATCTAATAATCATATAAAAATAAAAGTTATTGATTACCAATAAAAATCTTGATGTGTTATTTTCAAAAAGTATATATTTTCTAATATAATATAATAATTTTCCTTTTTTTTGTCATGCAAATTTGTTTCAACCTGATGTTTTGGCAATATAAAAATAAAGTGATTCGTTTTTTTTATGGCGTAAAGTCAAAGATAATTTTAATTATAAAATGTCCATCAAATAGAAGTTTTTTCAAGCATGAACTTCTACAAGTATATATTTTGTTAATTTGACATTGAAACCTTCCTTTGAACATAAAACACAATAATCCAATCTGTAATTCACGCATTGCACAATTAATAGAGAACATTAACGTTAGAGAAAACAGCACATTAATGTGGTATACTGGGCCATATTTTTACATAGGATTAAAAAAAACAATTATATATATATATATATATATATATATATATATAGTAATAAGTATCAGGTTACTAGCCCAAATGAAATAAAATTTTTGGCCAAACAAAATTTCTGCATCCTGCCCTCAAATTCACTTTCCTTCAAGCAGCACCAAAACGAGATTAAAAAATATCAATCTCTGTTTACACAATAGCTCAGACTAAGCAATCTTTTTATCCCAAAGCAAAACATGATTTGGGATAAAAGAAGCTCCCTCCATACACAATTTTCAGTGAAGTGCCATCAAAATCCATCCAATCAGTGTCCTATGACAAAGAGAGAATGCAACCCATGTATCAGTCAATTAAGACTTCTCTCTTCGTGCCATTTCCTTCCCGTGTGTGTGTTTAAGCGAGAGAGAGAGAGAGAGAATCACTTCACACCTTGTTGTACGCTCAAATAAAATCATCATCCCTGTTTACAAATCACCTGCTGGTCCAACTCACAGCCAGCTCCAGATACACACACTCACCCACTTCACCTGTGTGTCTTGTGTACAGGCTTTTAAATATCAGACTTTACAGAGATACACACATCCTCTGTGGCTCCACGCTGTGTTAGTGCACCGAGAGCTGAAAATACAGATGAGGAGCTGTAGCAGAGCTTTTAACACCAATAATATCAAAATAAAATAGACACACAACAACACAAATGATCTTATCATCTCAGTAAGCTCCATTAGCCACCTCTCAGACTTCCCTCTGAAGTCTTTCCTGTTTAGACACTAAAACAAAATTAATACTGCCTATCCTTCTCAGAGTAGGGTCTTTTTATCTATTCCTGTTCCAAACTGTCTAAATCTATCAACTATCACAATGCACATCTTCAGACCATTTGATCAAAGGCAACATTAAGTTCAGCAGAAGAGCACCAAGTTTAGAAGTTCACTATTTCTGCTGAAAAACACTTTAGCTTCAGATGTGGGCTGTCAACTGACTTTTCAATTGTGACCCTGGACCACAAAATCAGTCATGAGGGTCAGTTTTTCAAAATTGAGATTTGTACCACATCTGAAAGCTGTATAGATAAGCTTTACATATTATTAGGATATGACAATATTTTAGCCTAGATGCAACTATTTGAAAATCTGGAATCTGAGGGTGCAAAACAATTAAAATATTGAGAAAATCATCTTTAAAGTTGTCCAAATAAAGTTCTTAGCAATGCATATTACTAATCAAAAATTAAGTTTAAGATTATTTACAGTAGGAAATGTACAAAATATCTTCATGGAACATGATCTTTATTTAAATGTACTAATGATTTTTGGCATAGAAGAAAAATCAATCATTTTGACCCATACAATGTAATTTTAGCTATTGCTACTTTGATGCAGAGTCAGAGAAGTTTGGATCCATTTGCAGTATATTTATTATAGAATGGTCAGACAGGCAGTAATCAAATAACAGCACCAAGAATGTCAAAGGATATGCAGAAACAGTAACAATACCAGGCGGAGGTCGGGGCAGGCAGCAGACGAAGAATCGAGAATCAGTAAACAGTCAGGGGTCAGATAACAAGGAATCAGTCAATGTAGAATAAACACACAGAAATGTTAGCCGGGGCAGAATAAGACTGTGCAAGAGTTCGGAGGCAGTTTATATAGAGGGGAGAAGTGGATACACCTGTGCAGGTGGTCAGACCTAGGTACGGGGCTAATGGGAAATGTAGTTCAATACTCCAGTGACGATGTTCTTCGGTGATCGGAGAGAGCCACAGAGGTGCGGTCAATGACTCCTACAAATATACCCCAGCGACTTAGAACTGGTTTTGAGCTCCAGGGTCACACCTGTCATGAAATGCATTTTATTTTACAATTATTTTAGAATATTTCCTGAGGTGCACTTATTATCTCTATGCTTTTTTTCCCCATCAAAAACTGTCATAATTTAGGTATAAATGATTCGTTTCTACTCTTAAGTTAGCTCTCTGATTGAACGCTCCAATGGAGGGGCATTTTTGCTGACAAACTTCAATGTAAACGCCCACTGCTATGAAAGGGTAACAACTTTATATGTGCAATGCACAAGTAATCCACACAACTCCAATCTTTCAATTAACACCTTGTGAATTGAAAGGCTGACTGTTAAAAAATGAATGTATGTGTTTAAACCATTTAAAACATGCTTTTGGCCAAAATACCATAGTCCATAATTCATAATAATGCTTCTTCCAGTGAACAATTATGGACTGAGAACTCATATTTTAGCCTACAACAAAAGAAGTGAAGAACGTCTTAATGAATTTGTTATTACAAAAATTCACAAAATGTTAATTGATGTTCTGTAATTCTGTAGATTAGTAATTCGATTTTCAGTCACTTCAAAACAAAATTCAGGAAAAAACAAAACACTTAAACTAGCCTAACTTAGCTTGCAGGTCTAGCTAACCAGGCCAGTCTAATCTGTTTTCGATTTTCTTGTATGTCTCTGCAGAATGCTTATGTAATCATCTGAGGGTATACTTATATCAGACTGACCTTGCTTTATTCAGAGAATGTTATAACTTACAGGTATTGAAAGTCTTTGCCTGTTTTTAAGGCTATGCTGGACAACTGGCTAGACAAGAACCAAACCAACACAACATTTTTTACTTGATGAAATTTTCCTGGAAATTTTTGTTAATATATAACATTAATATATTATAGTACATTAACTAACATTAACTAATCAGACCTTATTGCAAAGTATTACAATTATTTGTTAATAAAGTTTATAAACACATTCTGAAACTATCTTTTTCTATATACTGTAGTGTAGTAGTTAGCTTTCTCTGTGTCATAGCATAATTTATGCTTGTCAAGCATAAAAAACACAAGTTTTATTTAAATTCTGAATCTCTCATGCAAAGAGTGCTCCCTTTAAATTTATAAAAAAATGTCACTCATTCATCACAATCAAAAAAACAAAAGGCAAAAAAAAAACAATGAACAATGAACCTGACTACACAATGAAACTTTTTTTAATGTCTTTGTAAGAAAAAAAGTTACATAAGAAAAAAGTTACAAGCATGGTAGGACCCAGCACTGGACACAAACGGTGACTGGAGTGGTGAGTGCGTAGATTCCAACCCAAACACCTCTGACTGGCCATTGCATTTTAGAAATCAACAAACATGTCTGTGATTGTCTACATTGCTTACCTCTGCAGAAATGCATTGTAACATTGTTTGACGCTTTCCAAAATCAAGTCAAGTCACCTTTATTTATATAGCGCTTTAAACAAAATACATTGCGTCAAAGCAACTGAACAACATTCATTAGGAAAACAGTGTGTCAATAATGCAAAATGACAGTTAAAGGCAGTTCATCATTGAATTCAGTGATGTCATCTCTGTTCAGTTTAAATAAGTAATAAGTACTTATAAATAAGTAAGAAGAAGATACACTGAATTGTTTGCCAAATCTATTTCGTTATGCTATTATTATGAAGAAAACAGAGGTTATGGGCAGCTTTTCCATCTAAAAGCAAACAGAAGCAACATCAGGCAGTTGTATGAGTAAGACTATAATGCTAAACTCAAGTCCGACCATCCCTCTTGGTCTGAAGCGGGTGCACAGGGATGCCCTTGACTTGGATAGTATAGAAGACTAGATCACTATTGGCTCATATATTGTGAAGGGTCAGTACATATGGCTATGGAGTGTCCCATACAGCAGTCCTGCAAACAGTGGCAATGGAAAGCCTCACTGTCACTCAAAATTCAAGGATGAATTGTTGAGACCTCCTCTCTGGTGTGAACTCATGCTGTCAGTCATAGTGTATGGTACTAGTGCTGTCATCTCATCTCTTGTGCACACTAGAGACCAGATGTTATTGTGCTGTCATAATGACCTGAGCTGTCAAAGAGGAACAGCAATCTATTAGGGACACAGACAGTAACTTACACATCAAGTTTACAATTTGAACCCTATGAATAGTTGTATTCATTGTTCATGAGTTAGTAAATAGGATACAATCACCTTTTTTGCTTGATAATCCAAAAACATGTGACCAAAGTCATATGAGTTTGGAACAACATGAGGGTGAGTGAATAATGATGTAATTAGTGTGAACTTTTGGAGTGAACTCTCTCTTTAAAACTGCAAAGAGAGCAGCAGAAGAGCAGGACTACTGAAAATGGCTTCCCCACAAAATGCTTCCCCACCAGTGATGCGTGGGTCAATGTATAAACAACTCGCACCCGACCGATGCTTTCAACGAACCCGCCCTCAACTCGGACTGCAAAAAAATAAAATATTGTACCCGACCTGCTTCCTGACCCACATTTTTTACAAGTAGTAAATGCGTCGCCCCTTCGTATTAATTTAAATACTTAAATAAGCTATAGCCTACAGGATAATAAGCGTTATGACCGCATAAGGCTTGCAACAAAGAACCGGTTAAAGTAATGATTATGAATGTGTCTAAATTAGCAAGGAGACAATTAATTGTTTAGTAATAAACTCGCCATGAATGCCAGAGAGAAATGCACATTTCATATGGATTCCATAATCAGAGAGTAGTATATTTATTTTTATTTGTATATTTTCGTTTAAAAGTAGGCATTTCAAGCTTTCTGTAATATATTGCCTATATTTCGTTTTAAACCCACCGACTACAAGATTAAGATGCTACCTGACCCAAAATATCACCCAAAGTTTCAACAGCTTTTTTCTTAGTTATTTTAGAATCTGGAAAAATGACTGGGGCTAACTTGTTACTGCAGTCGGTAGAGCAATATGAATGTGTGTGATGTACGGCATGATAAATGCTCGTCACTTCTGCTGCCCAAACTTTGTCAGCCTGTGGGTCATTTGGTTTATTGAAAAACGACTGCACTGATTTGCATGTTTCTTAATAATGTGCTTTTTTTCTGTGGTACTCGCATGCACCATGTCCCACAGAAAAAACGCTTTTGCATAAAATGCATAAAGCTCTCTCTGCTTCGCCATCTACAGGTCTTGACCAAGAGTATGTTGCTGTCCATTCGCTATTAAAAGTGCATCTTCTCTTTTTCGTGGCCACACTGACCATGACTGCTTAATCTGACCAAACAGCGTGCGCTCTCCAATTTGAGATTGTTGACAATGTTGAGGAGGCGTTCATGCACCAGTTAACAGTTTGATTGATGTATGACTCAGCCTATCGACTAATGCTTTTATTGCTTTCCATTTCGGATCAACCCGCGCATCACTGTTCCCCACCATGTGGCGGCCATAAAATAACCGGTGCAGAAATTAGAAAAAAAAAGACAAGGTGCAGTATCCGAGGTGCGGAAATTTCTGCTGAGTCCCTCGGAGCATGAAAGATTTAGAGGAACCATTGGTGGAGGACAGAGTCTGTTATTTATAGAGCTGTGCACTGATAGAACATGGTCTGCCCCTGCACTATCATATCACTCCCAGCACTGCCATCAAGAGTTAACACAGCTAACACAGCTGCTATGCCAGCTCAACAGATTCAGTGTGGAGGTAAAGAAACACAGCCACGGGTCTAAGAGCACAACATAGTACAAACATTGTTTAATCTATAACATCTAACTGGAAAAGAGGGAAGAAAGGTTAGTTTCTCAAAAGGCCAAGACTTTGCATATACAGACATCTTTGTTGTATCCTGCCTGCTTGTTTATAGTGTTAATCAACCAAAAAATCTAATAAGGACAGAAGCAAACTCCTTCACTTATACGCCATTGCACAAAGGCACGTCAAAAATACACAGGAAACTGTATGCCATCTGTGCACCTTTTAAATGCTATTTTCAACGTATGGGATGGGCCAATGATGGGCCAAATCTAATTTTGTGCACTATGTAGAGCGGAGAGCATGGGAATTGATATGTAAATCATGTTACACTAAAACAGACTGTAGATGAAGCCACTGTTGTTGCTGGATTCAAAATATTGGGTATATTCCTGATTAACTGGCCTATATTTAATTCCCTTTGAAATAATTGGTATCAGATAACTGTGCTTGATTAACCATTCTGCATATACTATATATATATCGACTCACTGGCCACTTTATTAGGTAAACAGGCAACACTTCAGTACAGAGACCAATTCTCACTATTACAGTCACTTATTAGCATGCCTATTATTAAACATATTGGCTGTTTATTAGTACTTATAAAGCACATTTTCTGCATGACCATATTCTACATCCCTAATCCGACCCAATACCTAAACTTAACAGGTACCTTACTGACTATTAAAAGCAGCAAATTTGGTGTTTATGAATTAAATTCAGTGCATTTAGGCATGCATACATGGTCAAGATGATCTTCCTGCTGAAGTTCAAACCAAGCATCAGAATGGGAAAGGAAGGTGATTTAATCAAATAGGTGACTTCAGAAACTGCTGATCTACTGGGATTTTCATGCATTTCATCTCTAGGGTTTGCAGAGAATCCAAAAGTGTCGCTGACCATTTCCTCCATGACCTCCATGACATGAGAACTGACATAAACATGAACAATCAGCTAATTTTGCATTGCATTATTCTTTTAACTGGTTGGAGTCAGGGATGGAAATTAACTTTTTTGTCCACCGGCCACTGTGGCAGGTGGATTTCAAAATCTACCAGCCACTCAATGTTTTTCCCAGCCACTTTCTTGTTTTTAACCAACAATGTGTAACTGCATGTGAAAATTAATACTACAAGATCTACAATACTTAAGCAGTTTATTTAATCTCAAGTCTCAATGAAATACTGACATTTTCTCTTTCAGTGATGCTTAAAAATGCTGCCTATCTAGGCAGCTTACTAGGTTTTGAAACAGCCGACTCTTGCTGAATAAGCTCATTCTCTCAACTCCGTAGCCCAACTGGATGATACACAGTGTTTTTAATACATTGTTTTTAAGCGTTTTTACGCCAGAGCTGTCAAACATGTGTAGAGATACAATGTTGTTTCTACATAATAACTTACAACCCTCTACGGACACCTTGGCAATTGAATCGCCATTGGCTAGTAATTATTTTAGTTTACTCGCCAGTCAGTCAAGCTTTATAAAAATCAAGTATCTTTTAAGAATAGAACTTCAGTTAACTTGATAACCATGTTTGAATGCTTATGAGTCACAACGGCGATTTGTGCTCCTTAACACTAGAGTTTACGGTACATTATACAGGTGCGTTGCGGATCCATTGAGGAAAAAAAAGCACAGATCGTCTGACGGAGAGTCAGATAGTGTTCGCGAGTGAAAATATCTGTGCTAAACTTAGCCTTCAACTAACACACTGGCGAGTAAAATCAGAGAATTTATTAGCCATTGGCTAATATTAGACATCATTTAGTAGCCAGAAGGAAGATTTAGTCGCATATGAGAGTGATTTACTCGCAATGTAGAGGGTTGACTTAGGCCCAATCCCAATTCTATTTTAAACCCCTTCCCCTACCCCTCTGCCTACCCCTTCCCCTTGTCCCTTGAAAACGAGTGTCAAGGGGTAGGGAAGAAAATATTCCCCTAAGGATTGGGACTTTTATTAAATACAGTTTAAATACTGAATCGCTACATTATATTTTCCAGTGACGAGAGGATACAATCGCTGTTTTTAAGTAAACTCACTCTAAAAAGATAAACGAACAGACGCGAATAAATGCAACTTCCATCTCTCTCTCTCTCTCTCTCTCTCTCTCTCGAATAGGCAATATTTGAGAAAATGGTTTAGCGATTTCTAATTATTGGGGGGATTAGCCCCCATCAGTGTCTACGGCAGTTATCTCCCCGATCAGACATATGCTGTGCCACTATCATGCAGTCTGTAATGATGTGACGTTAGCAAATATTATCGATTTTTTGCAAACATTTCTTTGACAAACATGACCGTTAATATGAACTCACAATTGACTGTAACATAAAACAAATGAGTACTTTTCGTTAAAATCTTTATTTATGCCATAAAAGCTTACATTTATGTGTCTTTTTGTTCGCTGTAGCAGCCATGTTGCCGAGATAATTCATACCCCTTCTTTTGAAGTGTGGTCCCGAAAAATCTTCGTTTGAAGGGCTATCTGGCCCTTACCCCTACCCCTCCAACCAAAAGAGAATTGAGACACCCATATTCCTTCACGTGAACGCGCGAAACTCAGGGGTAGGGGAAAGGGCTCCACAGAGCTGCTTCGGATGAAATTACCCTTTATTGCGTGTTGTACACACACCAGGGATAAAAATTAACTTTTTTTTGTCCACCGGCCAGGTGAAACAGTATGCTTTTGTTATTTACCCGCCACGGTGGCCGGTAGGTGAACACCCGCCACAACACAAAATCACCCGCAATTGGCTGGTGGCGGGTGCTAATTTCCATCACTGGTTGGAGTATTAATAACATAGCACTTCTGCATACAGTTGTATTATGGCCACAATCAATAAAGTCCAAACATCACATACATCTGCAATCCTATTACCATTGCCATGTTCTCATCCGCTAACATGTACACAAACAGAATAAACAAACAGCACACACAGCCCTGCTAAGCCACTGATGCTGTCTTATAGAGTGTCAACTGCCTTTCCTGAAGATGAGTGAGAGGGAACACAGGGATCTTTGGGACAGGAGAATAGGATGCATCGCAAACTAAAAGAGAAGTCATGCATACAAACACAAAAATGAACAGAAAGGGATGAGAGGCAGAAGGAGTGAGGCACAAAGACAGGCAACACAAGATGACTGATGATTTGAGTAGGAGAGAAAATAAAATACAAGAATAATTCCACCGAAACACAGGAAATGGTGTTGGACAGATTGTGAAAATTAACATTTTAAGGTGAGAAGAATCATGTTCAGAGAAAGGGTGAAGCAAAGGATAGACAGGGAGAGATAGGGATGGTCTCTAGGCTCCCAGTAGAGTGAGCTCCAGGCACCAGAAGTGAGATGTGACTGAATACATTACAGTCAAACAAGAGAAATGCATATCATAACTCAATTGGCTCTCATCTGCCTCTCAGTCTTTCTCTGCACACATTCACACAAGCCAATTAGTCATCCATAGTATGAAACATGAGCTAAGCTTGCCAAACAAATGGATGCAAACATCCTTAATTCACACATGCTTTAACAACCGTCTCACCATTGGACAGTTGCTCATCGTATTCCCCCGAATGTGTTTGTGTGTTATGATCTGGAATGCAGCTCCAGTTGCACGCATGACGAAACAAACCTGTAACAACCTGAACCGCAAATGAGAAAACAACGACAACCATAACTCAAGACTTTCAAAGAGAGAGAGTTGAGATAAGAGAGAAGTGAGGAAGCCAGCCATCAGTCACTCTCTCTGTCCCTCTCAAATACACTTCAGTATGTATTATGTCACAGTGCACAGTAATGATAATTTTCCAACCCAGAAACATAAAAAAAATGTGCCTGGGGCGACATCTTTGCAAAAATGTTGCTTATTGTATGTTTCATGGCAGTTTCAAAGTGAAGTGCCCAGTGAGTGGCGCTAAAAAGCACATTCAGTTATTCCTGAAACACAAGAATATGAATATGCCAACTTTTTTAACATTTTAGTTTATACTGTACATGTACAGGATCATAGCAGTTCAGAAATTAAATGTCGGTGAGTGGTGCTAAAAGGTTAATGCTTTAAAATATCATACATAATAGTGTCAACAAATGCAAATGTGAGATAAAAAAAAATAATTTACTGAAGCAACCTGAGATTTTTGCCTATCAAATTGTCAAATTGTGTTTACAGGACTTGTGCCCTAGCACTCGTATCAGGTGAGCTACCGAGCAAGTTTACCATGTCAGAAAATCACATACATATGGAGCTGGTTATGCAATGCAAACATTAAAATGTATTTGTTTATAAATCATGCACTGTGGTAAAAGTGTTCTGATGTCATTTGTTATGCAACATAGTTTTATGGATGGGGGTTTGTCTGCGCTGGGCACCCTCTCTGGTCAGGGCCCTTGGAGTTGTCTTAAATGCAAGCAAATTAAACATTTTAATTATAAACTAGTTTAATAGAATACATCAAAAATCAGAGTTTTTAGAGATATTATTTGGATGTCTTTCATTACCATGTCAGATGTCTCAAAATAAAAACAGTGTCCAAAGTTTAAGAAACCAATTTATGGCTAAGGTTACTGCTTGAATAAGCCTGCATGCAAATACTTGCCATAGAGATGAATGGGAATGCTAATGGATAGATCTTTCCATTTAATACAGACCATGTCACACACATTCTCTCTTGCACATACACACACACACACACAAACTTTTCTCCTCTATGTGTGAGCCCTGCCATGCACAGCAGGAGCAAACTCAATGAATAACTCCCCTGTCTCATTACCAATGTCCCATGGCCCTCATTACCTTTGTCTGAGATATTCAAAGAAACTGCATTTCCACCAATCAGTCTGACTGCCAGAGCCTCTTTAATGTCTGACTGTGATGTCACCAATGTCTGATTGGATGACACTTAATGTAGGACGTTTTGATTGATACAGTACATACTGGTGTTTAACTGCTGTGTTTGCAGGAAAACAACTTGTTCTGAATGTAGAATAAGATCAAATCAGTCCTCAAGTACCAACCTCAGTCCTGCAGTGATGTTCATGAAAGTCTGAACTGGTCATGTGTTCATGTAGCTGTGCGTTTCCCTGGGCCCTGGGAAGACCTGACACCATGGCCCACAGTCTCCTCTGCATAACGACACTCTTTTAAGACTGATGGAGCAGAGGCAGAAAGATCAGTATCTTTCTACTCTTGATTTTCAGAGATTAATCAAAAAAGGAAGGCCAACTGAAGTGGGGGAAAAAGAGCGGGATGAACAACTCGCACTGTGAGAGAGAAATATTTTACGAGAGAGATAACAAAAGAGAGAATAAGACATAGTTTTCACACTGAAACTGGCAATTATTAGAACAGGGAATCCTGCAATCACAGCTAATAAGACTAATAAGCATAACAGGCATGTGCTGGACTGCAAACAGTTTTGTTTCATGCAGACAGTACAGAATTACAGTTAATATGCTTGGTTATAGCAAAGAGACTCATTGTGATTGTTATAGTTATGTTCAAAACAACAGCTTTTATTTCTTTAAACCTGCTGATGTGATTTAAGCATTATTGAACTGAATTGCACAAAATAACAATTCTGACACTTCCTATTTAAAGTGCTATTTTAAGTACGCAAGTACATAACCAGCCTTACCTTTGCCCGATTCACAACGGTAAGCATCTAATAATGTTCTCTAATCTGAGTGGTACTGGCAGGTTTAATGGGAAATACAAGCTTGCCACCGTTCGTCTTTGTGTCATTACGTCACGTCAGTAACCATAAAGAAGAAGTCTCAGCTAGTAGGCTATATCGCACTTGAGGATGCTGCAGTGTAAATGTATTAAGTGCAAACATTAAGTGCAGCCATAATCAAAGTAGACTACTCTCTCTCAATATTCAAAGTCCAAATAGAGACTTAATTTCCCAAGCATGATACAGATAGAGAACTACACCTCCTATTAAAGCTTATATACTAAAAGCCTAGATATCAAAGAGTCGTTTTCAAAATGCAAGGTATTAAAATCGCTTTTGAATGCACGTGCGCGTTTTACTTTCAGTTTTGATTTTACGATTGTGTGAACTCTCTGCGGTGTTGAGCGTGCATTATATAATACAAGACATTATATAATACAGACGCTCTACAACGAATCCTCCTTTAATGTTTCTTATGGGCTATTGAGGGTATTTTCTGTTTCTCAAACTGAGAAAGTCAAAGTGTTCAAAAAATGCAATTAAATTTCTGAAAATATTATATTCAGTTCAAACCTAACTATTATGTAATAAGTGCTCTATTTAAAAGTATGCTAAAATGGACCTTTTTTTATAAGGATTTCTGTGATCCATGGTTTGGACAAACTGATATCACTGGTCGCTACTGTTCACTGTTTAGTATGGTAAAGAGCAGCGTAAATATATTCTTCAAAACATCTTTATGTTGTGTTCCAAAACAAGTTATTTTATTTTTTTAGTTCTGAGTGAAGTATTTCTTTGGGACAGAAGAAAGTATTTAAAATTTGACACAAACGCATCAGCTTTACTGCAGTTGTCTGCTTTGAAAGAGAGAAAGGATGGAACCATTTTCTTTGGTATCACCAGTAACAGATTGTCAGGGCAACCAGCCCAATGCGAACATTTGCGACATCAATGCACTTCCATCTCTAGTTAAATATATCCCAGGAGACTCTGCAGACAGAAGCAGGATCACAGAGTGCCTGTTCACTCTTCTGTACCCAGCAGAGAGGATGTACCCTGATAGTATCATAGATCATTTACAGCGCTAATCAACCTCACCAATAAATGTTTTGTTTTATTTCTCTGTTGTCTAAGCATATGTCTACTTAAGATGAACAAATGATTACAATAGAATTTAACTTTGTATACACCTACTCATTCTTTATTATTATGCTATAATGGTATTGGTTGATATCAGATAATCAATTGTGCTAATCAGTTATTTTACCCATGCTGTCGTATATATGCTCAGTTTGTTTAAAAACAAATAATTTACTAACATTTAGAAAATCCCATAATGAACATGCATGCTATATACTTAAAATAGTTTAAATGTTCAATTAAAATGATACATAAGCTGTAAGAAAAACATTTTATTTTTAGTGTTTTACTTTATTAATATACAATTATATACAGGTCCTTCTAAAAAAATTAGCATATTGTGATAAAGTTCATTATTTTCCATGATGTAACGATAAAAATTTAACTTT